>NW_007727079.1:82320-121775 GCF_000696425.1 Galeopterus variegatus | reverse complement strand
CAGTGAGTGGGAACCGGTCTGTATGTGGGATCCGAACCCTCGGCGGGAGCGCTGCCGCGCTTTCCAAGCGGCGCACTGTAGCAGTGCGCCACCGGGCCGGCCCTTCTTTCTGTTTTTGATATCCAATTTAACTTCATTGTGATAGAGAACATACTTTATATGATTTTGATCCTTTTACATTTATTAACACTTGTGTTATGGCCTAGGCTTTGATTTTTCCTGGAGAATGTTACACGTGTGCTTGGAAAGAATGTGTATTCTATTGCTGTTTCTCGAAGTGGTCTATACATGTCATTTATAACAAGTTGGATGACAGTGCTCCTCAAATCTTATATATCTGTACTGATTTTCTGTTTAGTTGTTATATCAATTTTTGAGAGTGGGATATTGGAGTCTTCAAATATTATTTTAAATCATTTATTTCTCTCTTCAATTCTGTCAGTTTTTGCTTCATGGTATTTTGGGGCTCTGTTGTTAAGTGTTTATGCATTTATAATTTTTATATCTTCCTGATGAATTGACCCTTTTATCATTATAAAAATTTCCTCTCTTTATCTAGTAACATTTTTTGTCTTAAAGTTTATTTTGTCTGATATTAGTATAGCCACTACAGCTTTTTTATGGTTCTGTTTGCACAGTACATCTTTCTCTGTCCTTTCAAACTATTTGTGTCTCTTGTAGACATCATATATTGGATCTTGTTTTTATTTTTATCCAGTCTGACTGTCTTTGCCTTTTATTGAAGTGTTTAATCCATTGCATTTAATGTAATTATTGATATGGTTGGATTACATGTACCATTTTGCTATCCCACCCCCTTTTTTTTCTTTGATGACTGGCTGGTATGGGGATCCAAACTCTTGACCTTGGTGTTGTAACACTGTGCTACAACCAACTGAGCTAACTGGCTAGCCCTAGTTTTTTTCTGTGTCTTATGTCCTTTTGTTTCTCTGTTCCTCCTTACTGTGTTTTTTTGTGTTAAATAGATATTTTCTAGTGTTCTAATTTGATCCGTTTGGTGAGATTTTTTTTTTCCTTTTTGTCTTTTTTTGTGTCCGGCAACGGATCGCAACCCTCAGTGTCGCGCCCGTACCGGACCGGCAACGGGATCGCAACCCTCAGTGTTGCGTCCGCACCTCGCTCAGCCAGTGAGCAGGAACCGGTCTGTATGTGGGATCCGAACCCTCGGCGGGAGCGCCACCGCGCTCCCCAGCAGCGCACTGTAGCAGTGCGCCACCAGGCCGGCCCCGTTTGGTGAGTTTTTAAAACTACTTTTCTTGAGTTAATTTTTTAGTGGTTACTCTAGGGATTACAATATGCATCTCATCACAGTCTACTTTAGATTAATATTAACTCATTTCCAATAAAATATAAAAACTTTAGTCCATCACATATCTATGTCTACCTCTATCCTTTGTGGTATTATATCATCTTTATATGTTAGAAGCCCAATAATAAATATCTGTAGTTATTGTTTTATTTACTTACCTTTTAAATCAGTTAAGTGTAAAAAAGAGAAGAAAATATTTGTAACTCTCTTTTATGTTTATCTATGTAATTACTGTTACTAGTCTTCTTTATTTCTTCAAGTGGGTGCAAGTTACCATTTGGTGTTCTATCCTTTCAGTCTGAAGGACTACCTTTAGTATTTCTTGTAAGGCAGACCTGCTAGCAACAAATTATCTCATCTTTGTTTATCAAGGGATGTCTTTGTTTCTACCTAATTTTTGAAGTATAGTTTTGTTGGATATAAAATTCTCGATGGGCAGTTTTTTCTTTCAGCATGTTGAATACGTCATTTCACTGCTTTTTGGTCTCCATTATTTCTAAAGTAAAGTTATCTGTTAATCTTACTATGGTACCCCATTACATGAAGAGTTATTTTCTCTTGATGCATCCAAGATTTTTTCCTTAGTTTTGGCTTTCAACTGTTTAACTATGATGTGTCACGGTTGATTTCCATGCTCATCTTACTTAATTAAAAAAACTTGGAGTTTTTTGAGCTTATTTTAACTTTGTTGTATATAAAGATTAATTATTTAAAAACAAATTTGGGAAGTTTTGGCCATTATTTTTTCAAATATTTTTCCTGCTCCCTTTTATTTCTTCTCCTTTTGGGACTTCCTTTACATGTACATTGCTTGATGATATCCCTCATGCCTCACAGAACATGTGAGGTTCTGTTCATTTTTCTTTATTCTTGTTTGTTTATTTTAAAGACTGGATAATTTTAAGCTTACTGATTCTTTCTTCTGCTCTTCAGATCTGCTGTTAACCCCCTGTAGTGAATTTTCCCTTATGGTTATTATACTTCTGAACTCCAGAATTTCTATTTTGTTCCTTTTTGTAATTTCTATCTCTTTATTGGCATGCTGTATTTGATGAGTCATTGTCCTCATACTTTCCTTTAATTTTTTAAACATCAATTCCTTCAGTTCTTTGAACATATTTATAACAGCTACTTTGAAATCTTTGTTTACTCCAGCATCTGGGCTCCCTCAGAGATTCTGGTGATGGCTCTTTTTCCTGGGTATAGTTCACAATACTTTATATTTCTTTGTATATCTCATATTTCATTTTTTAAACTGGATAATATAGTTAATATATTGTAGCAACTCTAGATTGTGATCATCACCCTTGGCAAAAATCCAGATTTGCTGTTGCTTTTGTGTATGACTTGCCTGGATTAATTCTGTAGAGTCTGTCCCCCAAGCAGTATGCAGAGCTGCTGCTGATGCTGCTCATTTTTTTCTTGTTGTTATATTTAAGCCTGGCTTCTCAAGGGTTACCCTGGCTAAGTATAGCTCAGTGGGCAGCCAGTGATTGTTCAGAGGTGTGCCTAAACACCTTAAGCCACTAAGACTTCTCATAATTTGCAGTGGATCCGGGTGTGGATTGAGTACACATTCAAAGTTCTGGCATTTAGAAGTCTGCCTTGGCTTTTACTTCCTGCCAGGCCTTTTCCTGCCTCATCCTAGGCCTCACTTTAGCCAGGGAGCAGTAGATAGCCAGGGCCCTCTGCAGTTTCTCCTGCATGTGCACAACCTTCCAGAACATGAGGGATATGTTTTACTGTTGATCTATCACCACGATGGAGCTGGGGTGAGGGATGAAGGCATCTTAGGCTAAAATACCACAGACTGCCACCGTTCTAAATCAGGGATTAATAGTTTTTCTTGAATAAACACTTCTCAATTTGTTGTATGCCTTTGGTTGATTTCCAGCCCTGAAATGGTTCTTTTTGACAACTTGTCCAGTTTTATCTTTACTTTTTGTGGAGAGGTTTGCCAAGCTTCTCACTCCATTATTCCAGAAGTTCTGCCCCTCTCTCCAAGCCTTCTTTTTATATCTTTGGTTTTGTATTGTTTTGTTTTAACTTCTAAATAGTATAAGCTCATTGTAAAAACTTAGCAGTATAGAAAGCTATAAAATGGAAATGAAAAGTCTTTGCTAATCCTGTTCCTTAAAGATACTCCCTGTTAATAAGTTAGTGAATTGCTTTCCAGATTAATGTAAAGTCTTCCATTAATCATTGTATTTTTGGTTGTGTCCCTTATCACAATATCCCCTAACCCCTATCCCAAAGATTTCTAATTCAGAGACTTCTTTTAGTTCCACTGATTTAAGGAGAAAAACTTAATTAGCAATAATTAGTTTGAATAAAAGGAGACTAGGAGCCTCTCCTGGCAAAAATAGATCACTACGGCTGGTGCAATTTTTATATTCCATGGAGATGTGGTTCTGCCTGCACATTTCACAGCCTCAGGCCTGTCTGGTCTCCTCTCTATGGTTTTTTCCTTTCCTGGCCCTTCATCCTGCTGATCGCTCATCCCTTCCCAGGTTCTCCAGGGAAGTCCCTGATCAGTTATTTCCCCTGTGATGTCATTCTAGGCACAACTAATCTTAGAGAGTCTCTTGAGGAAGAATCAGAGTAGTGTAGGATTCCGGGCCTGAGCTCCGTTGCTTGGAGTTCGAATTTCAACCCTCTTTCTTACAAGCCATTGTGACCTGGGTTTCTCTGGACCTTGGTTTGCTCATCTCTAAAATGGGGCTAGCTGTAGTGCTTGCTGTACTGAGTTGTTATAAGGATTTAACAGATACTCTGTGGAATGTGCTCGACAACGGTGCTGGAATGTTGGGAGCACACTGTACATGCTCCCTGGCCTGTTCCTCCTGTTGTCATTGCTGTTATCATTATTATTTATTACTACAGTTGTCCCCCCTTGTCTGCATGGGATGTGTTCTAAGACCCGCAGTGGATGCCCGAAACCGCGGACAGCACCAATCCTGTATGTTTTATGTTTTTTCCCATACATGTGTACTTATGATAAAGTTTAATTTATAAATTAGGCACAGAAAGAGATTAACAGCAATAACTAATAGCGAAATAGAATAATTATAACAGTATGCCTGCATCACTACTCTAGCACTTCGGGGCCATTAAGTAAAATAAGGGTTCCTTGAACACAAACACTGTGATATCGCGACGGTCGATTAATAACCAGGAAAGCCGAGGGACTAACAAGCAGGTAGCATATGCAGCGTGGGTACACTGGGCAAAGGGACAGTTCATGTCCCAAGTGGGATGAAGCTGGATGGTGTAAGATTTCATTGCTCTGCTCAGAATGGTGTGCAATTTAAAACTTATTAATTGTTTATTTTCTGGACCTTACCATTTAATATTTTTAGACTGCAGGTGACCACAGTTAACTGAAACCACAGTAAGTGAAACCGTAGGTTAGGGGGGACCGCCGTAAAGAGGAATCACTCGTTAGTGGTGACATTTCAGGTAGGAGAGACAATTTTGAGTGGGCCCACTTGTGCTCACAGAAGCTTTGGTATCAGTCAAACCACTGAGCAGAGTCAGGGTGTGGGAAGCTGCTGGTGAGTTGGGAAGAGGGGCTGGTGTCGGGAGGAAACAGAACAGGACAGCAACCAGGCAGACCCAGAAGATAAGCCAGGATGATGGAGTGACTGCTGCAGGGTGTGGAGTTTCTTTTAGTGTGATGATAGTGTTTTAAATGGATTGTGGTGATGGCTGCATAACTCTGTGAATGTACTAAACACCAATGAATTGTCCCCTTTAAACGGGTGGACTTGTGTGGGATGTACATTATGTCTCATAAAGCTGTTATTAAAAGCGATAGAAAGGAAATAAAGAAGTTAAAGTGGTTGATCTCTTCAGCTGGGGTTACTCATCATCTTTATCTTTTCCTTATATTGTACTTTTGGCTGTTTTAGATATTTCCAGCAAAAAATATTTATTGCCTTTATAATGCAAAAACAAACATTGTTTTTAAAAAAGAATGTTATTTTATTCTCCGAAACCCACTATAGACATAAAGTAACCAAAGAATAGGATTGGGGCAGGGTGCATCAGGCAGGTTACCTAAAAGAGCTGAGTTCTTAGCCAGACCACTGCCAGGGCTAGCCACAGTCAGGCTCGCCGGGTCCCGGGGCCTGAGGTTGGCAGCGGTAGCTGTTATGAGGCAGCTTTGAAAGGCAGTGGTGGGGACAGGCAGGCTGGGTGTGACCATCTTGTGGATGGGAGATGAGACAAATGCATGTGGGAAGCCCTGCATGCTTATGGCCATTGTCATACTCAACTGTAGCCACTGTGTATGTGTTGAAGTCCTACTATGCGCCAGGCAGGGTGCTGAGTGCCGTTGATGCAGAGGTGACTTGGGCATCAGTCACAATTCCACTTTTTACAATGAGGTCTGATTCTGACTCCTGGGAGGACTACAGCCCCGTTTAAATTTGCTTTGAAGCTACAGATATTTTGTACAGGTAAGAAGACTGCTGGGCACCTTGCAGATGTTTTGGAAATGTTTTGAGGTTTGATGTTTAGGAAATGAGTAAGAATCTAGGAAGCTGCAGATTTTTCTGAAGACACCCTCTGAGGGGGAAGAAGAGGCGGTGGTGAACTTGACCTGCTCCCTCCAAGTTGGGGGCTTTTGTATTCTGCATCCTGCAGCTTCCTGCCATGCGTGTTTCAAACGCTGCTTGGCTAGGGACGCGAAGGAAGTAGCTTCAAAGCCACTTTGTGAGTTGGCTCACTCAGGCCTCTTTGATAAGGAGTTCCTCATATTAAGGAAGTGGCACCTTTATTCTGCTGGTGAGTTGTTCCCAAAAAGCATCTCAGAAGACCTCTTCACTTGGAAATTCTATTGAACAGAACCAGCTTTTGGAGCCCCAGCTGTCCCTTTACTGTGTGGAAGGCTGGCTCTGCAGAGTGGGCATGACTGCCCCCTGATCCCCTGCCTCCTTGCTCAGGCCTCTCTCTGCTCTGTAGCCATTCCCTTCCATCAGGCTCCCTCTTTTTGCCTCTTCCTGACCTTCCAGAGTTTTTTTTTTTTTTTTTTTTCTTTTTTTTCTTTTTTCGTGACCGGCAACAGATCGCAACCCTCAGTGTCGCGCCCGTACCGGACCGGGACCAGCAACGGGATCGCAACCCTCGGTGTTGCGCCCGCACCTCGCTCAGCCAGTGAGCAGCCGGTCTGTATGCGGGATTCGAACCCTCACCGGGCTGGCCCCTTCCAGAGTTTTTGAAGTGTGGGTGTATCATTGAGTTTCATGTACCAAAGATAGTTAGGGTTCTGTGATATACTGATGTAAAACCCTGAAAAAACCTAAAGTCTCAAGAGTTGTGTACAATACAGGATTCTCTTGCATAACTTGATGATTTTTAAAATATTTGTGTAAGTAGAACCATACTTTTTCATTAGCCCGGGGGCTTCCTGTGTCTGATATCTCCAGCAAGATGGCTTGTCAAGGGCCAGCCCATGGCTCACTTGGGAGAGTATGGTGCTGATAACACCAAGGCCATGGGTTTGGATCCCTATATAGGGATGGCTGGTTAGCTCACTTGGGAGAGCGTGGTGCTGACCAAGTCAAGGGTTTAGATCCCCTTACTGGTCATCTTTAAAAAAAAAAAAAAGATGGCTTGTCAAATGGGCAAATGATAGTCTTAAAGAGTTTTAGGGATACATTTTGAATGGATATTATTTCAGAACTAAGTCCCGTGAGGTCTTAGTTTTTGCATTCTACAGCACTTTGAGAAAACCAGGTATGTTTTTAGTCCATTTCTATTCTTCACACCATAAATATAGAAACAAAGCTTGCATCTTTGTTGGGGGTTGGGGGGAAAGTGACTTAGAATTCTGGAATCTAAGGGTGGTCATCAGTATTTCCATGTGTTTCCTGATATCATTGTCTCTGCTTTTCAAATGAATTAATGCCACAAGTATGTTGCTCAATAAATATCATGTGCCAGTCACTATTCTTGGCTCTGTAGATACATCAATGAACAAAACAGACTAAGCCCTGCTTTGTGAACCATGCAACATAGAACGGGGGAGTCAAAAGTTGACACATATTTTAGAAAAACATGTAGTATGTCAGTGGCAAGTGCTTTGGGAAAATTAAGCAGGGGAGGTCAGGGGATGGTGGGGAGGTGGTGAGGGTTGTGGGAGGGGTGGAGCAAGGATTGCCAGAGGCCTGGTGCTGACGGTTACAGTTGTCACTGGAGTGGCCAGGGACTCCATGCTTCTTTGGGTATCCCCTATCCAGGAGACCCTGTCAAATGTATAGAACAATGTTTTATTCCTGGGAAAGAGTTGCTTGTGAGCTCTCTGAAGCAAGTCAACTTTTGAAGTTGACATTGGCAGGACGTTGCGCAATCAGGCTTGCCGGCTGCATCCCATAGCTCCGCATCGGATGCAAACCACAGCTTTGCAATCATTCCCCGTGCCATCCAAAAATATTTTGTGACCTTGCCTGTTGGCAGTTTTTAAAATGTTATTTTCAGTCTCCAAAAAAGGGAAACATCAAAGCTCAGGCTGTCCAGTCCTGCCCTTCTTGATGCACACAAGCAGCTGCACAGTACAGTCAACCATTGTGGTGACATGTGCTGGCTGCTATACATAGACACCCGGCCTACATGTGGAGCGCTCCAGAAGAAGGCAAGTGCACTGGGGGGTCCAGCTGCTGCTTCCGTCCAAAGCCATTCCTAAAGATCAATATTATTTTATGTTTCCCTGACTGAATTTTTAAAAACCCCAGCAACTATAAAAGCACTGCATAACTTATTTCCAGTATCCTCATCTAAATGCATTTTCTGTTAATCATAGATACATCTCGTGCTTATTTAGCAATAATTGCCTGAAGGCCCACTTCACTGCATTTAACAATTTTGTATGGCCCACTTTTAAATGATCGATTTATGGATAACTGTGCTCGCATCTGTGGTATGATTCCCGGCTGGAAGTACATGCCTGTTAAGTACCACATTCATTCCATACTTTAGCCCCAGTTCCATCCAAGAAATTTTTATTGTAGTTTATGTGTGACATGTCAAAACATATTACAACCATGCCATTCATATAGGAGGTTCCCAGTAATTTAAAGATCAGTTTGTCTCTTAAGAAAAAAGAATACAGGCTCTCATTAGTCTCTCATAAAGCCTCCATTGTTCTCGTGCAGTTGAAGAGCAGCTTAATGTGAAAAAGAAACCATGATTATATAGTGTGCGACATAAGATGCTAAGTCAGATTCATTTAGCTGAAATGGGAATAAGTTAAAGTGGTTTACCTTATTAAGTTAACATGTTAGCTGAGATTTTAGTAATGTGGAAAAGCCATGTTAAGTATTCTTTGAGTCATGTATCAGTTTCCTGGGGCTGCTGTAACAAAGTACCTCAAACTGGGTGGCTTAAAACATCAGAAATGTATTCTCTCACAGTTTAGGAGGCCCTGAGTCTGAAATCAAGGTGTGGGCAGGGTTGGGTACCTCTGGAGCCTCTGAGGGATAACCTGCCCCATGTCTTTCTCGTAACTTCTGGCGTTTTCTGGCTGTCCTTGCTGCTCATTCCTTGCTCTGCAGACGCCTTGTTCTGCATTCTGCTGTATCACTTGTTCAGCCTCTACCTCCCTCTGCATGTCACCTCTTCTTTATGTCTCTGTGCCCTTTTCTGTCTCTTTCAAGGACATTCTCACTGAATTTAGGGCCCACTCTAGTCCAGTATGATCTCATCTCTGCCCTTAGTTAATTACATCTGCAAAGACTCTATTTCCAGTTAAGGTCACATTTTGAGGTTCTGGGTGGACGTGAACTTTGAGGGGATTCAACCTACTGCAGGTAGCGTGTATTCAACACCTGTGTGTTGAGCACACGCTACTTGTGTGTTTATAAGACAGTAAATGTGCGCTGGGGGTGAGGGCTTCTGAGATGAATGACGTGGTCCTTCCCTCTAGGAGTTTGTGGTGTCCTGTGCTTCGCTCTTGGCATTGATGATCAAACGCCATTTAGTATTTAGAGAGGAGCCACTAACCCGCACTTCTGTCTGGTTGTCCTGCCCCAGCAGATTGTCTTAAGCCTCAACCAGAAGTGTGTGTTGGGGTGTCTGGGGTACCCGACAGTCCTGTGCTGACCCCTGGGAAAGTGGGCAGGAGCAAGTCTAAGTCCCTGCTCTCCACTGGCTGCACCAGCTCTGGGCCCAGTATTTTCTCTCTCACCTCCCAGGGCCGGGTTCACAGCAGTGATTGTGGGCTGTAGGTAGGAAAGGATGCCCTTAGAGAATTAAAATTGTAATTTTCACATGCCTCCTTAGAGCCACACTAGTTGTGGGAAATGAGGAGAACTACGTTGGTTAGCGTGCTTGGTGGAAAATGAGCTATGGGGGTGGAGTGGCCCTGGGAACCATGCTATGTCAGTTATCCTTGACTGGGTTTGAGACCTGGGCCTGCTCTTGTCTGAGTGTGACCTTGGGAAAGGTGCTCCGTGAGCCTTGCTGTGTTTTCTGTGTAATGGAGAGGGCTATACTAACTGCAGGCTGTGGGAGGCGTGGTGATAGCTTCATGTAGGCATATAGTAGGTGCTCAATAAATATCAAGTCCTCGCTGAATGATCCTGAATGAGCTGAATGAGCAAATGGTATGGGGTTTTTTGGTGTTATTTTCCAATTGTGAAATAATTCCAAATTTACAGAAAAGTTCCAGAATAATGCAAAGAATTTCCAAATATCCTTCACCCATATTCCCTAAATTAACATTCTACTACATTTGTCTGTCTGTCTGTCTCTACACACATGCACACATCCTTTTTTTTCTGAACTATTTGAGAGTGGATTGCAGACAGTGCCCCTAACTACTGTGTGTATTTTCTGAAAACAACGATGCTCTCCAATATAGCCACCCGAATCAGGAAGTTAACTTTGTTACAACACACTGCCTAGTCCCCAGGCCCTCTTCACGTTTTGCCAGTTGTCCAGTCTAGGATCACATGCCCCATTAGTTCAGTCTGGGACATTTCCTAGGTCTCTGTCTTTCATGACCTTGACATTTTTGAAGAGCACAGGCTAGTTACTTTGTAAAACATCCGAGCACAGGCTAGTTACTTTGTAAAACATCCATCAGCTTGGGTTTGTCTGGTATGCCCTCCTGATTAGATTTGGATTGTATGTTTTTGGCATGGGGGCTGCAGAAAGGGAGCTGCATCCTTCCAGGTGCATCTGCAGGCAGGTGCACAATTTTTTTTTTTTGTCTTTTGTCTTTTTTCCGTGTCCGGCAACGGATCGCAACCCTCAGTGTTGCCCCCGTACCGGACCGGGGACCGGCAACGGGATCGCAAGCCTCGGTGTTGCTCCCGCGCCTCGCTCAGCCAGTGAGTGGGAGCCCGTCTGTATGTGGGATCCGAACCCTTGGACGGGAGCGCCGCCCGCTTCCCAAGGGGCGCACTATCCAGTGCACCACCGGGCCGGCCCAGGTGCACAATTTTGATTTGTCCCTTCCTAAAGTTGTTAACTTTTATCATTTGGTTGAGGTGGCATCAACCGGGTTTCTTCATTGTAAAGTTAATTAGTTAGCTTTTCGTAATTATTAGTTTAAAAGTATTAAATATTTTGTGGGGAGATAATTTGAGACTATGTAAATATGCTGTTTCTCGTTAAACTTTCACCTGCTAGTTTTAAGTCCTTTGATGATTCTTGCGCAATCCAATTAATACAATGGTTGCCAAATGGTGATTTTCTGATTGCATTGTTTCTTTTATGTTTATTAGTTGGGCCCCTCTGTGAGGTAGAGCTTTCCTTTCTCCCTTCTTATCAATAGACTCATAGGTTCCTATTTCATTCACTGAGCAATAATCCATCACTGTCATCATTTGCTTGGATGCTCATATTGTCCCGGATTTGGCCAGTGGAGGCCCCTTCACGCTGGCTCCTGTGTGCTTTTGATGTGTCCACATCATTCCTTCGCCACTCCTTTACTTTGGACACACATTCCAGGCTCATCTTGAACTTTCCTCGCCCGACCCTGGAATCAGCCATTTCTCCAATAAGCTGTGGTTCCTTTGAGTGGGGAATGGTTTTTAGAAACCAAGATCTGAGCACCAGGTATGTTCATTGCTGCTGGGGTATCATGGCTGCTAGGCTTTCTTCATGGACATAGCCAAGAAATTGCATATATGTATATACTTCCCCCCACACTCACGCGCACATGTTTGTACATAAATACATGTGTGCACACGTACATTTGTAGCTCTGTATCATCTACCTATCCATCTGTCCATCCATCTATCTATAAAAATCATCATGCAGCCCAGGTCATGTGGTTCATTTTAGCTTCTCCCTTTCCCTGGTCGTTCCTCTCTTTTCCAAGATAAAGAGGTGGCTCCTGTCATCTTCATTATTTTTATTTGACCGGTTCCCTTGTATGTAACCAGTCTTCTGACCCCTGGGTCATCTAGCCCTGGCACTTTTCCCCTTCCCCAGGAGCGTGGCAGCCAAGAGTCCCCTACCCCTGTCTCTGCCTCACACCAGCCTGTACCAGTGAGCGATACAAGGATTTTTAAATCTACACTTTTGCCTTAGAAATGGATTCAGTTATTCTAGTGATAGTTCTTTACAGCAATAGGCTAAATGGAACAACATATCCAACATAAGCTGAGGAAAAGATCTTTCTTATCAATATTACTAAGTCAAACAAAAGATTTGGACATGTTGAAGAAGAATCAGCTAGCTCTGTGGGTGAAGGGACTGTGTAGATGAGATATTTGGATGAGCTGGTCTGGCAGTGTGGGGTGAGTTTACTGAAGTGTCTTTTACTCAGAGGATCACTTTTATTGTTCTGCTTTGTAACCAGAAGAAAAATCTGTTTTCACCCAGTTTGGGCTAGGAAGCGGTTTAGAGAGTGACTGTAGAGATTGATGGTGGCATCCCAGTGACTGTTTTTGAGGACAGTTTGGCAGAAGGTGTCCAGTATTTTGTTGGCCAGAATCCTAGGGGTTGGCTTGGGTCTGATCTGGCCCAAGAATATAGGGGGAGTGCGCTCAGATCAGTGGTGGGCACCTGGGTCTGGTGGTCTGTGGCCGGCTGGGCTTGGGTGCTGCCCCTCCCGACTTTCTCTCTTCATCGCAAGGCAAGAGCCTGCAGCTGAGTTGCCCAGAACCTGGGTTAGGGTTTGCATAACTCAGGAGGCTCGCCCTTGTCCTTCACGGCCGTTTGGAGCAGACTCGTGGGCAGGTGGCAGATGGGAGGCTCTCCACAGCTCTTGGGTGAGTTCGGCAATCAGCTCTTTCTGACATTCCCATTTGTAACACCTTCCGAGTGAGCTGCTGTAAGTCACTTGCTTCTACTAGTGACTTCCTTCCCCCAGCCCTCTGCTTCCCAGTGTTTAACACCTTTCTGATCTGGGATTATGGTTTCCTTATTGAAGGACGCCCTTAGTCATTTCAAATCCTGATGTCTCCAGGAACTTTCTGTTCACTTGTTTGGGTTTTGAGTTGTGATCCGGAGACCAGGGGTTTCGTTTGATGGGAATATTTGGGTCTTCACCAGTGAGTGACCAGAGGTCCTGTCCAGGTGGTTCCATGAACCCTCAGGGTCATGAGAGGCCAAGGGAGTAGAGCAGCCCTGCTAGAGTGCCATCAGTGGGCACTCACCTGTTGCATCGGCCAAGCCAACATCTGTTAAACACTCTGTGTGAGAGGGAGAGGTGGTGAATATCAGTGTGCACTTCCTAACTTTGAGGAGTTTCCACTTTGTCTAGTAAGGGCAGATGCGGGCACCTCTCAGGGAAGCTGGGTGTTGCAGCTGTGCTGGCCTCACTGTTGGCGTGGACGAGGTGCCCCGATGCTCCCTCCACCTCCTCTATGCCCTGTTCAAGTGCAGTAGTCAGAGAGTCCTGTTCTTCCTAGGCAGGTTTTCACGGATCAGTTTTCACAGTAAACTCCATCTTGACATTGTGTTGCCATTTGCTGAACAAAGAGAAGTTATGTAAACTTCAGAAGGGGAAAAACATGCAAAGGAATAAACTGTTGCGTTTCACAGTAAGTGTATGGAACTAATTAAGGTTGATTTTTTTGTCAGACAAAGAACTCATTGAAATTGGAACAATATGTTTTAACAGAGATTTCACTTTAATGTTACTAGTGATTTCTGATTTTAAAATGGTAGTACAAATATAACTTTAAAATAATATTTATGATTAATTTTTTTATGTCTGTCTGACAATTTCTGATTATTGGGTATTTCCATTCTCTCCTTCCCCAAAATGACAGAGAGCAGAAACTAGTGAAAACATTTCTCGGGTGCCCTTTCTAGACTCAGACCTGTTTTGTCCAGGATGAGTGCAGTGGAGGACCGGGTCCTCTTGTCAGACCAGAGGGGGATGGCATTACAAGTCCCAAGTGGGGCAGGGTGGGGCCAGCTGGAGTAGCAAGTGCACGCTCCAGAGCCACAGTTCCCAGAGGCTTCAGTGCTACCTGGGGAAGAGACGCTTTAGGGCAAGTTAGGGGGATGTCTGTGATTAAAACAACGACGAACATTTGAAGGCAGGAGAATTCATCCCCAAACAAAGATCTTTTCCCTTGCTGCATTCCCAGGACTCACTCTGCAGTTTTCAGGGCCTGTAAGCGAAGTCTGTATGTGACCTTGGGAGCAGCTTCCCGCCTGCTGTGGCAGCTCACCCGTCTCTGCTCAGCTGCAAGATTTCCCCTGAATTCCCTGACTTCGCATGTCACCACAGCTCAGCCCTGGTCCTCTGCTTCCGTCTGCACCAGCAACTGATGCTCTGCATTCCTGTGTGTTTTTGGAGAAGAAACATGTTTCCTCTAGTCCGCCCCACTAAGAAAACTAACCACTGGGGAATGCCCATCCTCACTGTTGAGGAAGACCATGCTCTCTGCAGGTACTTCCTTAAGTGAAAGACGTGCAAAATTCTATATATTAAAAAAAGAGTGGGCAGGAGCAGGGAGGACTGTGAATATCTGTCTCACTGCTTTTGTAGCAAAATGCTTCAACCAGAAGGAGCCTCTTGGTTATGTGCAGGTGGGGCTTGAAGACTGTCATCATGGGTGTCACTGTCATTTTGCTTTTCATACTGAACAAATGCCAGTATGTGTCTTGAGGTCCACACATAAGCCAATTGGTTACAAAGGATGCCTCTTTGTCAGTCCAGTTGCCTCCCAACAAGAATTGAAGATTTTTTACATGATGACTTTGTAACAGATACGTAAATTCCCTGATCATTAACTGGAGAGAAATGTTACCATGATATGTGAGATCTGTGGAAAATCTTGGTTTACAATGATCTGCTTTGATTGGTAGCCTAAATTATTTAGAGAATCTTGCTTTCTTCAGTGCTCTAATAGAAAGGCACAGGGCCGGCCCGGTGGCGCACTAGGTAGAGTGCGGCGCTTGGGAGCACGGTGGCACTCCTGCTGAGGGTTCGGATCCTATGTAGAGACCGGTCCGCTCACTGGTTGAGCGTGGTGCGGGCGCGACACCGAGGGTTGCGATCCCGTTACCGGTCACGAAAAAAGACAAAAAGGAAGAAAAAAAAAAAAGAAAGCCACAAGTACTAGATTTAACTGAAAGAGCCATAAAACAGCCTCAATCCGTTTTCGTGAAGTATGCCCACTGCTTTGGAATTTTCATTTAGAATTCATGGTTCCTTCCGGATGAGTGGAAATGTTGGTTCTTCATTTGTATCGTTAGTGCTAAGAATACACACACAAGCAGCATCATTTGCTGGCCGATACAGTTTTTTCCTTATTTACAAGGCTGGGCTGGCCAGTTAGCTCAGTTGATTAGAGCATGGTGTTATAACACCAAGGTCAAGGGTTTGGATCCCAGTACTGGCCAGCTGCCAACCGCCCCCCTCAAAACAAACAAAAAGCTAATATGAGAGGTGTGGGAGTACTCACACATGAATCTGCACAAAATATATCAATTAGGATAAATTTGGAGGTGTGGGGGAAATACGCATGTGCTGTGGTTCAGTGCTAAGCGTGGCTACTGGTTACCTCTGTGACCCTGGATGGGTACTTAAAGCCTGGCTTCTGGTTCTTCCTCATTAATACAAATTGTAAATTCATAAGGATTTTCAAAGCAAGTTGTTATCTGAAATCTTTTTCTCCTCTTGGAAGTGTCAAGAAAATTGGAGGCAAAATTGTTTGGCTTCTTTTTAACTAAAACAGAGCTCAAACTGCTTATTCTTACCTAGATGTTAGTTTTTTCTTCATAGCCACTTTATTTTGGTTTTATAATCCTCAGTGTCCCTCCAAATATTTTCAGAGCATCTAAAAATAGCACTAGGCTCTTCCATTCAGGATTTTGTCCAAAGAGTCATTTATAATGCTTTTGTAAATTGTACTTTTCCCATAAACTCAGAAGATTATATTAATTTATATGAGTTTATGTTAGTAAATATTTATCATACACTCTGCTTCACAGAGCCAGCACAGCCTCATTTCTCAAAGAATTTACAGTCTGACGGGGGAGCCAGGAGCCAGTCCCTGCAATGCCGGGAAGTGGAATGTTTCTCTGGGAAAGGATTTATTGTTCTGGGGGCAACACAATCGGAGTAGAGAGAAACCATCCACCTGTCCCAAGTACTGGTGTGGCTTCAGAACTAGCTCCTGAAAAATTAGTAGGATTTCAATGTAAGCTCTCAATCTAGAGACATTACTTAAATGCATTAATGGTTTAAAAGTGACACTCCTACTGTGTTTCCCTTAAAATAGATGAGTCTTCCATACTGGGATTTATGAGAATCCAGAGACAAAACTGATTTATATTTAAGTAGCCGTAGACCTCTGTTTTCAAGATTAAATGTAACGTGTTTATTAATATAAACTGATTTTCCTGGTAACTGCTCTTAAAATGATTTGATTCCATAAGTTTATAACTAAGAAGTTGAGATGTCTAAAATGTAAGGCTTACTATTCAAGAACCTTTTTGGGGATTTCCTTTGCTGTGTATTGCTAAATATCTTGGACAAAAATGGCTCCATCAAATCATAGAATTTTATTTATTTTATAAATCCTAATATTTTAGAATTAATAAAAGACACGTTGTAGTTTAAGTGATTCTAGTTAAGCTACTTCATTTTCAAAACACGAAGAAACTGAGGTCTATGGAACTTAAGTGTCTGCCCAAAGTCACAAAGATATTTAGTGACATTCTTGTTTCTTAATGTGCTCTTTTGTGTGTGTGTGGCTGGCTGGTACAGATGTGCTTTTCTTTCTTTTTCTTCCTTTTTGTCTTTTTTACTGACTGGTAACGGGATCGCAACCCTCGGTGTTGTGCCCGCACCACGCTCAGCCAGTGAGCGGGAACCGGTCTCCACATGGGATCCGAACCCTTGGCGGGAGCGCCGCCGCGCTCCCAAGCGGCGCACTCTCCAGTGTGCCACCGGGCCAGCCCCAGATGTGCTTTTCTTAAGGAACTCTTAATGCACCCATTCCTGCAATGCACAGAAAATTCTAGGGAAAGAATAAAAGATTCCAAATTATTAGAAAATAAGGAAATCTTTTTAAAATTTTGTTCCAGTTTACACTCCTTTGTCTTATAACAATGCTTTATGTTTATATATAACAAGTTATATGGTTCTCAAAGCAACCTTGCAGGGTAGAGTTTTAATATTTTTGGTCCTGTTTTTCAAGAGGGAAATGAAGTACAGAGAAATTAAGTAACTTGCCAAAGTCATACAGTTGGTAAGTTAGCAGAATAAAAGTAGAATTGTCTAAGTTGAATTGTATCCAGAAAGCCAGGGAAAAGCATGTACTGTAAAAGGCCACTGGAGTACCGAGTTTACCAGGTGTCTGCTGGGCTTTGTTCTAAGCCCGGGTCTAGTCCAGTTTTCCAGGGTTCTTTGGGCATCACTGTATACTCTAAAAAAAACACCTATGTATTCATTCTGACTCTTTCAGATAATTAATAATTACAGAACCTGGTAAACTAGGAAATTCAGTCTAACCAACAATTGAATGCAGGTCCTCTGGGAACTTAAATTAAATCCTATTTTAACAGAATTAGCTAGGTTAAGGTCACCATATAAAAATAGATTTCTCAGAAAGAAAAAGGCAGCGTACCCTAGGAATTCTATTTATAAATAATCTAATCAAACAATAATGGGGGAGGAGTCATATATATTTTTCCTTCTTTTTTAAAAATGAATTCAGAAAAAAAAATTTTTGTTTTAAACTTATGAATCATCAACTTTTTCTTTACATGCCACTTATTTTTTTTTTTTAGTACTAGCATTGATATTAAAATAGTAGCATATAAAGATGGAATTTGCTAGTACTTTGTGATTCCAGAGTTATATGTTATTGTAATCAAGTATTCCTTGAGTTTGGCAATAGATCTAAAAATTTGGAAAAGAGTCTGCCTTTCTAGAAGAAAAAAGTAAGGATAGAAACACACAGGATCATGAGTGAGGGGTGCTTCCTTACTGAGAATGAACTACCAAAATTTAGCATTTTTCTAGAATCTGCTGTTCCTTGAGAAGTCTTACGACGCTGCTGGTCTTTAATGCTCCCTATTTGATTTTGCTGTCTGAGCTTTGATTTTCTGCCTTCTTGTTTGGTCTTTTCCATCCCTAAGTTTTGGGTGGATGTTTACCTCCTACGTAAAACTGAATGCTGTGGTTAAGCTGCCATATCCACACACCCTTCTCTACTGGAGGCAAAATTATTTCACCTGTCATGTCAGAAAGTCACATGAGGTCATGGAGATGAAAAGTACTCCACAAGCACAATTATTAAAGACGGTCAATCAACAGGCAAAAAGGCTTGTTGTAATACTTTATTTAACCTGGAATCAATATCTTACACTCAGTAGACACTCCTTAAATGCTTGTTTAATCGAATGTCATGTTAATGAGCAATTCCTTTTTAAGTAAAGAAGAAACCAGGAAATATGATAGTGCTCAGCAACCTCACCAAGTGTTTGTCTTCAAAGCAGCAATACCCAGAGCAAAAAAAGAGCTCCAAAAAGTAATACTTTGCAGCTTTCTTCCTTCTACAGAGGCTTTCTTAATTAAGTAAAAAGGAAAAAAGAAAAAAAGAAAAAAAAGACCTCAACACTAACACAGCACCCCCCTCCCATAGTTCAAGGTAATTGTATAGCTTAATGTCCTAAAACCTAGATTCTTCAAACCCTTGCAGATTCAGGAGCTCAATCTGTCTTGGAGCATCAATGACTATCAAACTATCAGTAAAATGCTGTGATCACAGAAACCAAAATGTTAGACTGGGTTAAAGCCATCATTGGAGTTATTTGTATGAGAGAGCATGTTAAGCTCAGTTGTTTCTTTTACCAAAAGTACAATTCTAATTTTCAAGTGTGAAATCCTGTACTGAAAGCAATTTTTGGGGGGGCAGGGGCGGGGGTGGGGAGTGGATGCCGGCCAGTATGGGGATATCAACCCTCGACCTTGGTGTTATAACACCACACTCTAACCAACTGAGTAACCAGCCAGCCCTGAAAGCAATTTTTAAGTGTAATTGGAACACTAGTGGAACACCTAAAAAAGCAAGGAGAGAGCACAAGGACGTGTAAATGTGCACATTTGTGGAGTGTTTGAGGAACAGCACTTCAGTACCTATGGGAGCCGCAAAGGTAGTGGATGTGGGAGATGAGATTGGAAAGGTGGCTTGGGGCCAGGTGCTGAGTGACTTTGCGTGCCATGTTAGAGCTTATGCTTTATTCTGGTAGCAGGAATTTGCAATCGTCCCTGTTCCCAGCACAGGTGTGGGTAAAATACAGTAATAATGCGTGTAGGTGCTTAGCGTGGTAAGTCAATGTTAACTGCAGTAGTCGTAGTTGCTATTACTATTTTTATAAGAGGGCAGACATTATGGGTTTTAGAGCAAGATATATCAGGTGACAGTGCAGAGAGTGAATTGGAAGAGGAGAGGGCTGGCCGGTCAGCACAGTTGGTTAGAACATGGTGCTGATAACACTAAGGTCCAGGGTCCAGATCCCCACAATGGCCACTTGCCAAAAAAAGAAAAGGAAGAGGGGAAACCAGCATCCAGCAGACTGGTTAGGAAGCTATTTGCCAGGACCCCAGAGATATTAAGGTTCCGGCAGTGGGAGTGGAGAGAAGAGGATTCATCAGGGGGGCTCAGTGGGGCTTGATGGGAAAGGAGAGGAAGGAGGTGAGCCGGACTGGGAGGCTTCTGGTCTGGATGTGTGGGGAATGATGATGTCCAAGTGAAGAGAGGAGAAAAACAGGTCTGTGGGATAAAACTTAACTATTCTGTTCATCCTTTCCCAAATGCGACTATGAAGACTTCATGCTGTGAAGAGTGCACAGTTACATAGGTTTCAAAAATGAGTGAAAGCCTTAGACTGGTTGTCTGTTTTCTAGCACCAGTGATCATCTGCACGTCCTTTCTGTTGCGTTCTGACACTTCTCAGTACTGTGTAGTCCTCTGTAGTGCAGGTCTCTGCTCAAAGGCTGGTGTAAACATGGCCTCAGTCATTCTAAAGCATTATGCACAAAACTCATAAGGATGTGTGGGACACGTGTGAGTCCTAAAAGTAGGTGGAGGGGAGCAGAGTTTGCTATGACATGATCATGAGACACACCACCTCCTGGATTGTGTTCCAATGTGTCTGGCCTCTAGAGGGTAAGAATGAACTCACCATGAGATATGGAAGATACGAGGTGCTCCTCCTGTATGCTGAGAGATAAGAGCTCCAGTCCTTACATCACGGATTTTGAGGACCTGGCTTGTATTTGGTGAAAACAGAGGGGCTGGGGTCCCCTGGAACCTTTAAGGCCAAGACCTGGGAAGTGAGAGATCTTGAAATGCGGTCATGGAACAAAGCCAGAAGGAAACCAGAAAAAGTGAACGTCTCCCTGAGAAGGAAGAAAGAAAAGAGGATTCCCTGAGACATCCAGCTGCATGTTCCTTTTTCTCCTTGTGCTTATGACCGGCTTTGCAGGGCAGTCTGAGAACATGTGCATGTGTATTTTGTGTTTTTGTGTGAAGTATGAGGATGGCAAACTTTTGAGTGAGCACGCGTGATTACTCAACATGTCAACAACACATTAACTTTCCTCGATTTTTGAATGATCACTAATATGTAATAGCCATATGTGATTGTATGTTATAATTAAGTAATTATTGAAATATATTAACCTATCCTGTGGTTTTTTCTCCAATTCTGGAATGCATAACTGAAAAATACACATACTCAGCTACTGGCAGAATTGTGTCATTGGTTCACTGGAGAAAGGGCTGTTATGGGCCGGCCCAGTGGCGCACTGCTACAGTGCGCCGCTTGGGAGCGCGGTGGCGCTCCCGCCGAGGGTTCGGATCCCACATACAGACCAGTTCCCGCTCACTGGCTGAGCGAGGTGCGGGCACAACATCGAGGTTTGCGATCCCGTTGCCGGTCCCGGTCCGGTACGGGCGCGACACTGAGGGTTGCTATCCGTTGCCGGACACGAAAAAAGACAAAAAAAAAAAAAAAGAAAGGGCTGTTATGGTAGGAAAGACCAAGTGGAAACCACTAGAATGCCTCCATCTTCCAAAATAGTAGACCAAAAGCAACATCACATTCCTGGAAGGATGGCAGAGACGAGTGCTACCATCAAGGACGTGAATGATGTGGGGGTGGCGGCTTAGACCACGTCTCTATCAACCCACCTGTATGGCTTGTGTGGCAGATGGGTGGATCTCAGAGAATGACTATGGGTTATGGTAAACTGGACTAGGTGGGGATTCCAGTTGCAGCTGCTGTGCCAGGTGTGGTTTGTTGCTGGAACAGATCCACATATTTCCTGGCACCTGGTGTGCTGGTGAGTGCTTTTTTCTTCTATACCTGTGAGTGGACTCCCAACTTGCTTCCAGCAACTTGCTTCCAGCAGGCCGGGTCAGCCTCTCCCTTCCCAGTTACACTTCAGGGTGCTTTCGACTCTCACCTCAACTGCCCTCTTCATTCTATGGGATGTCAAAGGGGAGATGACTCATGGAGAAGGGAAATGAATATCAAGGTACTTCAGACTCTCTTTTGGAGAGAAGGTTAGCATGGTTTTGGTTGTGAGGGACGGTAGCATTATATGAGGTATAGGCCCAGTTACTACCGACTTATTTGGAGTTAAGTATGGCCGAAAAGAGGTTTATGTGAGGATGCGCAGTTGATGAGGGGTGGACGGTAGTGAAGTCATGTTGTGTCCTTGTGGCTAAGTTGGAACTCTCTATGTAGCTTGAGCCACAAGAGGCAATTTGCACCAGATCTAGAAGGCAGAAGGGAAGCAGCAGATTGGTGCAGGGACAGCGGGAGCTACTGTGCTTCCTGCACGTTGTCGCAGGTCTGCTGGCTCACCTTGCTGGCACAGGGCAGCCATAGGCCTGTTGCTCCTCGCACACCCACGAATTGCAGGTTATTCCTCCTATCTGCATGTGTGACAAACAGCATTTTTATGTTGTTGGCCAAGCTGTTGACCAAATAATAATAAAATTTTCGAACAGGCCAGAGTCAATGCCAATTTGTGCCAGGCACAGTTCTTAGCAGTTTACGAGTATCTACTCACTTAATCTCAACAACCTTGTAAGGTAAGTGAGGTTATCATATCCTGTCAGACTGGGGACTGAGGCACAAAGTCATTTCTTAAGGCTGCAGAGGCTACTGGTAGAGGAATTGGAGCGTGAACCCAGGCAGTGTGGCTCCGGAATACAGGAGCTGAAACATAACACGGATACCATTGTCAGCCTGTCAATAATGACTTCAGTGAGAGGTCGGCAAGGCCTCCTCTGGGCTGTATGTGGACAGAATTCATACATAGCTTGGAATCTTGCACATTTAGTTCTGTAATAAAGGAATCTACTGACCAACTCATTTGGAATTAAATTCCAAGCAGCTGTAAATAATAAATATTTTTGTCTCTGTTAACTTCGTAACAATAGCAGGAGAAAGGAATTAAGGACCAAAACCTATTGGAGTTTTAAATATTTTTTGGTAAGTGTTTATATGTGATTTATGGGAAAGTAACTTTCTAGAAAACAACTTTGTTTTCATAAAGAATGACCATCAGTTGGTTAGAACGTGGTGTTATAAGGCTAAGGTCAGGGGTTCGGATCCCTGTACCACCAAAAAAAAAAAAGAGTGCCCATCTTGCAACACCTTTAATAAATCATTCTGAAGTATAAGCTAGGTGTGTTTTCATAGCAACCAAATTGTGAGAGCATTTAGCAGCTAAGTGACAGTAGCATTACTGCAACTGTGTAAGCACGCAGTGGGGCTGGCCAGGTCCTTGGTAGCAAAGAGCTGAAGGGCTGAGCTGCTCACTCTTCTTCCAGAGTTTAAATTATAACTTGCTTCCCATGTAGCAGGCATGCAATTCTGGTTGTCCTTTTGCAAAGTCTTTTTTAAAACTTGTGAAATATGATACAGATGCAGAATACTGCATAAAATAAATGTACAGTCTGATTATTAGAATGTGACCACCCTTGTGTCTACCAGCTAGTTACAAGAGAGAACAGCCTGCCATCCTCCCTGCCAAAGGTGAGCATTGTCTTGCTGTTCCCAGAGCCACTTCCTTGTTCTTCCTTCTGGTTTTCTCACCCAAGTGTGTATCCTTAAACACTTGCTGGGAGTGTTTGGCTTTGCCTGCTTTTTGATTTGTGTTTGCTTTTTTTTCCAGCTTTTTATTTTGATAAATTTCAAACCTACAGAAAAGTTGAAAGAATAGTGTAATGAACATAATTTGCCCTTCACCTAGATTTACCAATTATTGACATTTTGCCAAATTTGTTTTCTTTCTTTTTTTCTCTCTCTCTATATAGTTATACATACATACATATATATTATAGCCTTATGTATGTATGTGTATATATGTTCTTTATATATGTATGTTTGTGTATAAATGTATATGTGCAGGTCTGTGTGTGTGTGTGTGTGTATTATCTCTCTCTATATATATCCATATCTGTCCTCTTTTTTCTTTAGTGAGCCATTGAACCATTACAGAGTAAATTGTAGGCACCATGGCTCTGTGCCCATAAATTCTTCAGCATGTGTCTCCTAAGAACAAGGACATTCTCCTGTATAGACAAAATAAACTATCAAACTCCAGAAATTTAACACTGACAAAAAATTCTTATCAAATATATAGTTCATATTAAAATTTCCCTAGTTGTCCAGTAGTATCCTTTAGAGTTTTTATTATTTTCATCCAGGATCCAATCACGTATAATCTATTGTATTTTTATCACATCTGTTCAGTCTCCTTTGATCTAGAATGGTTTCTAAGCCTTTTTTTTTTTCCTTTAATGATATTGGCATTTTTGAAGAGTTTGGATACCTGTTTTTGAAGATAAATTTTTGCATCGTAGTATAGTATGCATACCTAAAAATGCATGATTTATAAGTGCAAGGTTTGAAGAAATATCACAAAATTAACACATCCACACAACCAGTGCCCAGATGAAATGGAACATCCCAGAAGCCCCCTGTCATACTACTCTCTATACTACCCCTCTCTCCTCCTAAAGGTAACTACTGTCCCCACTTCTGGCAACATAAATTACTTTTGCTGTGTTTGAATTTCATATAAAGGGATTCTGCAGTATGTATCCTTTTGTGGCTCCCCTGTCACTCGATATGTTTCTGCCACTTATTGCCGTTGCTGTGGCTGCAGTGTGTTCATTTTCATTGCTATGACATATTCTTTGTATCACGATTTATCCATCCACCCTGCTCTTGATGTACATTTGGGTTGTTTCCATCTTTGGTTGTTATACTTGCGTGCATTTCTTTTGGGCAGATAAATGTCTAGGAGTCGAACTGGCAGGCCATGAAGAACGAGTGTCTTTGTCTTTAATACCAAGTCGTTCTACAAGTGGCTTCACCAATTTGTATGCCCCCCAGTGATGTACGAGAAAGTTCCTCTGGCTCCACATCCTCACCAGCGCTTGTCAGTCTGTTTAATTTTAGCCACCCTGGTGGGAGGGTGGTTTCTTTTGGTGGTTTTATCTGATTTGCTCTTGGCTGCTTGAGTGCCTCTTCACATGTCTGCTGGCAGTTTGGGTTGCTCTTTGTGAAGTGCCTGTTCAAGTTTCTTGTGCAGTTTTTCACTGAGTGGTCTGGCTTTATTTTATTATGTTATCGATTTTTAGGAGTTCTTTATATTCAGGCCACCAGCCCTTTGTCATATGTGTGGCAAATGCCTTCTTTCCCTCTGGTCTTGTCTTTTTGCTATGAAATTCCATTTTTTATAGATCAAAATGATCAAATATTGGCAATTGGCATATGGTTCAACCTAGTATAAGGCTTATTAGTCTTTTCCTTTTTTAGGTTAGTGCTTTATGTGTCCTATTTCTCTACCTCTGAAGTCATGAAACTATTCTCTTATATTATTTCCTAAATACTCTATTGTTTAGCTTTTTAGATTTATGTCTATAATCCATGTGAAATTAATTTTTTTTTTCTTTTTGTCTTTTTTACTGACTGGTAACGGGATCGCAACCCTCAATGTCGCACCCGCACCGGGGACCAGCAACGGGATCGCAACCCTCGGTGTCGCGCCCGCACTGCGCTCAGCCAGTGAGCGGGAACCGGTCTCCACATGGGATCTGAACCCTCGGCGGGAGCACCGCCGCGCTCCCAAGCGGCGCACTCTCCAGTGTGCCACCGGGCCAGCCTGAAATTAATTTTTTTTTATACACTGTGAGGTGGGAGTCAAGTTTTCATTTTTTTAAAAAATAGAAATATCCAATTGTCTGAACACTGTTTTTTAATAGTTTTATTAAGGTATATTTTGCATACTGTAATGGATTGAATTATGTCCCCCCAGAACTCACTGAAGCTTGAATTGTGTCCCCCAAGTTTTATATATTAGAAACTTGGCCCCCATTGTGACTGTTAAGAGGGTGGGAAATCCTATTATGGTAACTGAAATGTGGAGCCTTGAAGAGGTGATTGGATTGTAGGACCATGCAGTAGTGAATGGATTAAAATGGTGGTCGGGGGTGTGCTTCTGAGGGCTTTAAAAGAAGAGAAGGAAACTCTCTCTCTCTCTCTCTCTCTCACTTCCTCTTGCCATTTGATCTGCTTCTACCTGCCAGCTGCCTACTGCTTTCTGCCATGAATAGAAGAAGCCTGAGGCCCATGCCAGATGCAGCTGTCCCAGAATCATATGCCAAATAAACCTCTCTTCTTTATAAATTACCCAGTCTCGGGTGTTGTTATAGCAACAGAAAATGGACTAATATACATACCATAAAACTCAACTCTTAAAAGTGCACAACTCATTTATTTTTAGAAAACTTAGAGAATCGTGTAAGCATCAACATCATTTGGTTTTAGAATATTTCCATCACCCCACAAGGTCCATCATGCTCATTTTCAGGCAATACCTGCTCCCAGCCTCAAACAACAGATCTACTTTTTGTCTCTAAAGATTTGCCTTTTCTATATAATTGGAATTTCATATAATTGGAATTATGCAACATGTGGTCTTTTGTGTCTGACTTCTTTCACTTAGCATATTGTTTTTGAGGTTCATCCATATGGTAGCATGGATCAAGTATTTAGTTCCTTTTTAGGGAGTTGAATTTCGTGGTCTGGCAGGGCTGGCAGTTAGCTCAGTTGGTTAGAGCGTGGTGCTGATAACACTGATGTCTGGGGTTCTATCCCGGTACTGGCCAGCTGCCAAGAAAGAAAAAGAGATAAATACTGAATTCCATGGTATGGATATACTGCAGCTTGTTTATCCATTCACCAGCTGCTGTACATTTGGATTATTTCCACATCTTGACTATAATAAATAGAGCTTCTCTGAACATTGTATACAAGTCTTAGTGTAGATAGATGTCTTAAATTCTCATGACTAGAGACTTGGATTGGGGTTGCAAGATTGTATGGTAACGCTTGTGTAATTTTATTTTGTTAATTATCTTTTGTAAATTGGCTTTTTTCTCTTGGTGTGCAGTCCTGTGGATTTTAACACATGCATAGATTTTGTAGCCACCAGTGCAATCAGGATACAGGACAGTTCCATCCCCCTCAGAAAATCTTTTCCTTGTGTTGACCTGTTATTGGCTCATCTTTGGACCTTCCCTAACCCCGGCAACAACTAATCTGTTATCCGTCCCCATCGTTTTGCCTTTGGGAGCATGTCATTAACATAGAACTGTACAGTGTGTAACCTTTTAAGATCAGTTTCTTTCACTTAGTATATAATACTTTCGAGATTCATCCTGGTTGTTCGTACAGCTGTAGTTCATTCCTTGTCAGGCCAAATAGGATTCCAGTGTATGGATGGACCACGGTGGGTATTATCCACTCACCTGCTGGAGGACATTTAGGTTCGTTTCCAGGTTTTGGCACTTATGGAGAGTTGCTGTGAACATTCGCGTACAGCATTTCGTGTGAATGTGAGGCTCAGTTTCTCTGGGTAAATATCCAGTATTGGGGTTGCTGGGGCATGTGGTCAGCACGCGTATTTAGATTTATAAGTAACTGCAGAAGGGTTTTCACAGCGGTTGTACATTTGGTGTTGCCACCAGCCACATGTGATGAGAGCTGCTGTTACTCCATGTCCCCGTCGGCACTTGAGGTTGAATTTTTCATTTTAGTAGAATTAGTAGATGTGTGGGGACATCTTCCTGTGGTTTTAATTTGCATCTCCCAAATGGCTAACGATGTTGAACATTTTTTCATGTGCATACTTACTGGCTTTTGAGGTAGCAGCAAAGGAAACAGGTATCTACCCTGAGCTAAACACTATTTATTGAAAGGCCATCCTCTTCTCATGCTCTGTACTGGCACTTTTATGATAAATCAAGCGTCCGTATGTGTGAGAGTCTGTTTCTAATCACTGTTTGTCTGTCCTTGTGTGGATATCCCACTGTCTTAACCATGATAGCTTTGTGAGAGGTATTGAATCCTGTAAAACAAGTCTTTGCACTGTTTTTCTTTAGGACCTTTATAGAAATGGAACCATATGATATGTGATCTTCTGTGTCTGGCTTCTCACTCAGCATAATGTCTCCAAAGTTCATCTGTGTGTGGCATGTGCCAGTGCTTCGGTCCTTATCATGGCTGCTATGAATCTTAGCACACAGCTTTTTGTGTTGACAAACGTTTTCATTTCTCTTGGGTATATACCTCAAAGTATGTTGCCGGGCATATGGTGACTCTATGTTGGACACTGTGAGGAACTGTCAGGCTGTTTTGAAAGAGCTAGCTCCTGCTGTCATTTGTCCAGCTGGAAGCACTCTTATTTGGAAGATCCTAGGTGCTTTCTCTCGAGAACACCTATACCACTCTGAACCTCACATCACCTGATGTGATGTCCTCTCAGCCGTGGCCATACCTTTAAGAGCCCTGCTTTCCTGTCCCTGCTCCCACCAACCCAAATGCACCTCCCTCCCTGAAAGTCTATAGATAGGGTCTGTTTTCCCTTCTTTTTCCTCTACTAGACATAGGTTGCCTCTTGCTGGTGATGTCCAGTCCTTTCACATGTGCGATGGGTTCTCTCTCCTTTCCCCTTTCCAGCAGCTTTGCTCCCTGAGTCTCTAATCTCTTGTCCTGCGTCTCTAATCTTTCCCCTCTGTTGGATACACAACGTCTCTAGCTCTTTCACCTGCACCAATGCTCCCAGGCTGCCATGTCACCCCGTTTCTCTGCCACACTTCATGGCCACACATCTCTCAAGGACTGACCACACCTGCCTCCTCCACTTTCCCACTTCCACGCACACGTCCACCCCTGTCTGGCCTGTGCCCTTCACACTTGGGTGCACCTGCCACTGGCATGGTCACAGGCAGTCGTGGCATTGCCAAACCTGGCTCACTTTCCCGCTTCTTGACACACTCTTCTGTCTTGGCTTCCCAGAGTCCTGCCCTCTGCCTGTCCTCTGACCCCTCCTGTTCCTCCTGAGACGTCTTTGCTGGCTCCCCTCCCTTACCGTGTCTGATGCCGCCCTTCCTCAGGCCTTCATCCTGGGCCCTCTCCCCTCGTGTCGTCCTCACCTCAGGATGAGGTCTCCTGCCTGGACCTCCCCTCTGCTTTTGATGATGTAGCTGCGTCCTTGACACCCTCACTCGGGTGCGTCACAGGCACCTTCAGTGTAAGGCGTCTGGACTGCACTTCTGATTTTGCCCCCAAAGCTTTGCCTCCCCTGGTCTTTCTCATCTCAGTAAACGTGTCTTCATCCATCCACATACTGAAGGCAGAACCCAGGAGGTGTCCTCGTTCCCTTTCCACACATCCTGCTGGCCCCTCGGCCGGGCCACTCTACCTTTGACCTGGATCACAGCAGCAACCTCGGAATGAGGCCCCACTGCTATTCTTGACACCTTGAAGCCATTCGACCTCTACAACTGAGAGGTTTTTAAAATGAGCAAGCCAGCACTGGGGGATCCTGGGTAGGATGCCAGAATGGAAATCAGACAAAAAAATTGATGAAATTTGAATAAGTTCTATAGTCTAGTCAATAATGATATACCGATGTTAATCTCCTGTTCTGGTTTATTGTACTGTGCTTGACGTGGTACAAGAGGACATTCACATTAGGAGAAGTGGGGTGAGGGGTACAATGGAACTCCTTGGACTATATTTATAGCTTTTCTGTATGTCTAAAGTTAGTTCAAATTAAAAAATTTAAAAAGGTGAAAATGAGGGCTAGCCTGTTAGCTCAGTGGGTTAGAGCATGGCACTGATAACACCAAGGTCTCGGATTCAATCCCCGTACTGGCCAGCTGTCAAAAATAAATAAATAAAATAAAATTTAAAAATGAAAATGCGAAAAAAAGAAAAGAAAAAATTGGATGGTGTGCTCCCTTACTTAAAATTCTGCAGAGTCTAGCATATAACTAGAGTCTAGCATATACTATACACATAGTGTATAACTATAACTGGGCCTAGAGTTTAACTCAGACTCTTCTTAGAGGCTCCTAGGGGCCCTGCTCATCTCTCCAGCCTCACGTAATGCCACCCTCTCTCCACTCACTCTGCTTCAGTGACAGCAGCTTCTTCCAGCCACAAGAACTCACAACAATCTTTTCCATGCTGATCGCTCCGCCCGCATGGTCTTTCCCCTGCCATGATTGTCTCCTTCTCACCGCGAGCCCTCCACCTCAGTGTCATTCTTCAGAGAGGCCCTTCCCGATGCCCGTGCAAACCGGTCATCTGCTTGCTTGCTGCCATTCTCCATGGCAGGGACCTTCTGTTTTCTTTATAGCTCTGTAGACAGCTGGCGACTCTCCCTGTGCTGGTTACATGGAGTCAGGGACGATGGGTGTGATGCTCACAGCTGTATCACTTGTGTCTAGCCTGGCATCTGGTGGGTACACAGATAGATCCAATAGACAGATAACCTCTTGTTCGTTACTATGTGAGGAAGTTGGTCTGTGTGATTCAGTCTCCAGAGAAATTACAAGTACATTCAGTATTTTGTTCTGTCCTCCCTTGATTTTCATGCTATCTGCAAATGGGCCACTGCTGTGGAGATGTGATTCAGTTCTTTACATATTTGAACGTCCATTGTGCTAGGCCTTCAGCAAAGTGCTGTAGGCACTAAGATTAGTAAGACCGTCAGTGTAAGATATCATTAGGATTTATAGCAGGCCTAACTCCATTCTTGACATGTTTCAGGAGCTTATTATTTGTTAAAAGAATGAATAAGATAAAAGTTATTAAGAAATTTTCCCCTTTTTAAATTGCTGCAGGTACATGTATACGCATATACACATACGTGCATGTACTCATAAATGTATAGGTTATACATACATTTCTATAATAGATACACACATACACAGAATTGTGGAATTTGTAGCCTATAGACTGTCCTCAAGGTGGTTTTCCTGGCAGGGGGAAGGATGGAAAGAGATGTGGCTCTTCAGCCGTGTTTGAAGCATGACAGCTCGGGCGCCTTTGCTCAGTACCTGCCACCTATCCAGGGGCTGCTGGTGAAGGGCTCCTCAGCCAGGTGTTTGGGAAATTTGTTAGAGGTGCTTTTGATGGTCTCAATGATTGAAGTTCATATTGTCCATGGGTTTTATTTCATTTCAAGGAAATGAAAAGAGGCAAGAGGACATTACAAGATCAAAGTGTAATAAACGTAATGCAGAGGAGCTGTTGGGTCTGATGAGGTTGGGGACCAGAAGTGTTATTATGGATCCACAGGGGAATTTAACGTATTTCTCAGAACCTAACAGGAGTGTTATGATGAGCCCCAGATAGGGCAGAATTTGACACTGGAACCTGGCCTTGATCCTGGTGGGCTGCTGCTGGACATTCAGACAGTAGGTTGGCAGAGGGTAGGGGCACCCTGGAGGCAGTGGGGTCCTGGAGAGGGCAGGTGGCCAATGTGACCTGAGTTAGATTCTATCTGCCTCACAGATTTGCCCGGGGCTAAGTCCTTGGCACAAGGGACAGTCAGTGGTCACCTTTCCTGAAACACCCACTCCTGGCTTGGCTTAGTGAGTTCTTGCCAAATGCTATTAATATTGTGGCCATGTGCCTAGTTAAACATTCATGCCTTGTGGAATCAGAGAGAACTCTCTCCACGACATGGTCATTTGTGTGTTTAATACACATGTTGCTTTTAATAGATGTGAAAGATCAGAGTGCTTGGGTGTTTGTTTTACAGGCTGTTTTTAGGAATCACGTAGTATAATTTTAAGTGTAAAAAAAGTGGAAACTATGATATATCTTGTAAATATTCACATTAAAAACATTTTTAGGAATAATATATGTCAGGCAAGATGGAGCTATATACATATAGGCTCTGAATTAGATTTTTGAACCAATTTTTGACTTATTTTAACGTTTTTTGAAAATATTCATGTCTTTCCAAGCTCTCCTGTTTGCATATTCTTAGAGATTAGCATTTTGTTTGGTAGAATATCTATTTCTCTTCCTGCTATTAGTGTATAGGGTGGTCCCCTCCTTGTATTTGCTACTGAAAGTCATCTATAATAAGTAAGAGTTAATCCTGATTGGTTTCACATTTCCTTTTCCTTTTTATCCCACCCATTCTTCTTTTCTTACCACCTCATCTCTATTTCATAAAGATAAGAAAAAGCTTTTCATTCTTAATGCATTCCTTTCCACCAGTAAGGAAGGATGTAGATCTTCGATGTTCAGTATGGTAGCTGCCAGCCACATGTAGCTGTTTAAAATTTAAATTACAATTAAACGATACAAAAATTCAGTTCCTCATTCATACTAGCCACATCCCGAGTGCTCAGTAGCCACACGTGGCTGGTGGCCACTGAACTGGACAGGAGGAGGATGTTTCCATCATCATAGAAAGTTCTGTTGAAAAGTTCAGTAGAGGGGCTGGCTGGTTAGCCCACTTGGTTAGAGCATGGTGCTGATAACACCAAGGTCAAGGATTTGGATCTCTTTACCGGCCAGCTGCCAAAAAAAAATGCAAAAACAAAAAACAAATAATTAATTAAAAAAAAAAAAAGGTCAGTAGAAAGCTCTGTTGGACAGCAGGGGTTGTGACTCTTCATCATCCCTCACCCAATCCCTGGCTGTCCCCTGGAAGTCCCTCCTCGGCTCCATCCTCTCACACCCCTCTGAACCCAGCTCTGTGGCTGAAATATCGGGGCTCTTTTCCTCAGCTGCATTGCTGGGCCCTTGGTCCAGCTGGGCAGATATTTACCCCTGACCACAGGTAAGCCTGCCTTGGTTTATTTCCTGGGACCCCCTCCATGTCCTACCTACAGCAGTGGCAGGCTTATTGTCCCCATGCTGCAGTAGTCATGAGGACTGCCACGGTGGGCTTACAGGATCGTCCCCTTCAACCTAGTTAATTTACAGTTTGAAGAGAGTTCTGTGTCCTTTTATTTTAGTACTCTGTTTTGATTTTTTTCCATCTTAACATGATTTTGTGGTCCCTCACCTGGCCCTGCCACCCTCTCCAAGTTTGATTTCTTTAACTTTTTTTTTCCACAACTTTTCTTTCATCCTTGCTCTTCTCCTGATTTATTAAAAACTGATTTCCACAAGTTCCATTTCTTCCTTAAATTTATATTTATGATGTATTCTTCCAGTCAGTGGTATTTTTGTGTTAAATATATCTTATATCTTACTCTATTTATTTATCATGTTTCTCATTTTTAACAGAATACTGCATTTATAGTCAGTGTTAATTAGTTTTAATATTTTCAGTTTTTCTTTTTAAAATTGTGGTACATTTATTCACTGGGAAACTTCATAATATTGGAAATAAGTGAACAAGAGTCACACATATCAGCATGGATGAATCTCAAACATAACACTGAGGGGCCAGCCCGTGGCTCACCTGGGAGAGTGTGGTGCTGATAACACCAAGGCCATGGGTTCGGATCCCTATATAGGGCCGGCCTGTGGCTCACTTGGAGAGTGTGGTGCTGACAACACCAAGTCAAGGGTTAAGATCCCCTTACTGGTCATCTTTAAAAAAAACAAAAACGTAACATTGAACAAAAAAAGCAACTTTCAGAACACTACTTGTAAAATGTCATTTATGTAAATTAAAAAAACATTAATGCTGTATTGTTTAGCATTACATATACATGTAGTGGAAGTCTAAAGAACATGGGGAACTTGAACAGTGCAGGTGACGTTTTATTGCTTAGACTGGTGGGACCAAGAGACTTCAGCATATTCTTCCTTACATGTTTCCATGTCTAAAATATTTTGTAATAAATTCAAAAATTCATGCTTATTTTAAACATAACGTAAATAAGAAAAATATTTAATAATATGGAAAATGAATGTTTTCCATAATCCTATTATCCTGTTATATTTTGGTGTGTTTCTGTGCTTTTTAACATAGTCCGTGTTGTTCAGAATAGCACTTTGTTTCTTACCCACGATGTGATGGTCTTTACTGCTCCACATACTCAGCTGTTTTGTCTTTGGCCAGCACCTCTCATGGTCTGGAACCTTCCTTCCTGGGCCTTCTGCCCACTTCCATCTCTTCATTAACACAATGGTTCTTCCAGGGTGTGTAGTGGTCAACTGTCTACTCTAAGACAAGGAAACCCCTGAAGACTCATCCAACCCCTTTGTGGAAATGAGGCCCGTAGACTACAGCTCCGGGTCACATTTTTGCGTAAGCCATATCTCTGTGCATCGATGGCCTGGGGACTCATCATTTGTCCTCTCCTCTGTGCGTGGGTACTCACTACTCTCTGCCTTGGTTTCGGTTTCAGTTTTGATCATGTGTGAGTCTACAACACAGTTGTGATTTTCCTGAGGCTAAAATGATACTCCCTTGCCATGCCATGGGAGAGCGAATCACCCAGCTCGTGACATCCCCAAGTGGCAGGGTGGCCTTGCTCTTGACTTCTTGTCAAACACACAGCAACACTTTGGAGGTTGTTAAAGACATCCCACATAAACACAACTCTGACTCTTCTGAAAAAGACTGAAAAAAGAAAGGCTGCCACTATTGCTGCAGTGAAATTGCAGACATTGGAGATAGCAAAGAAGGAGATAGAGGTTTTGGATTTCTCAGTGAGGTGGTCTGAGCAAGGCTGCCATGTGCTCGCCGCACAAGAAAATGCAGCCAGTGTATGAAATACTCATCCAAAGAGAAAACCTCTTGCAAGTTGAAAACTGGATACTTTGCAAAGTGTGGAAATTGACAGCAAGCATGTGCCTGTGCAGGAAGTGGGATTTAGGAGAAAGCCAGGGGCTGGGATAAGCATTTTCACATAGTAACAGGTGGCGCTGGCATTGGCGTGGCTACTCCACGGAAGGTTAGTCAGGAATGTACATTGTTCTGTCTTTTTCTTTGCATAAGATGGAGTTTTCGAGAGAGGTGGCACCATGGTCTAGGTTGCCTTTCTTCCCAGCATGAGATGCTCAGAGGGGATGTCCAATGCATATAAAACGGCCCACGGGTCAGGAGAAAATGCCTTTGCAAATAAGTATACTCCTGGATAAAAAGGAAGCCTCAGTGCTCGGAGCGGCCAGGCCAGCTCCCCTGCTGCTGTTTTGTGGCCTAAGAAGACAGCTTGGGTATCAGCCAGACTGCAGTAGTGAGAGCTGCAAATTTGGTGCTTCTTGGTGATATCTCGTGAAGGTCAAAATTTTGTTTTGTTTTGTTTTTTGTTTTGTTTAATTTCTCCTAGACTTCTGAACTCTTGCCATATTGAATTTTTAGTTCTTCAAGGTTATTTAGCCTTATTTCTCAGTTGCATGTTTTTCCATCCTAGCTCTACTACATTATCTGTTTCTAAGCCTTTAGTCTTAATTTTTCTTTCTTTCTTTATTTTTTAACCTGCCATTGCCCACTCCTTTACCTTGAATTCTCAGGGAGAGTGTAGTTCTTCCTGGCTTTATTTTATTTCTTCTCAAATCTCAGAACTGTTGCATCTTGTTGAACTTCATGTAGCTTTATTCCTTTCTTTTTAAAAAACAGCTTTACTGAGGTATAATTCACAGACTATACAGTTCATCCCTCTCAAGTATCCAATTCAGTGGTTTTTGGTGTTTTCATAGAGTTGTGAAACCATCACCACAATCTAATTTTACATTTTCTTCACCCCGAAAACTAACCCTGTACCCATTAGCAGTTGCTCCCTATCCCCCCTAAGCCCCTGGCGATCACTAGTCTGCTTTCTGTCTACCGATTTCCTTCTTCTGGACATTTCATGTAAACAGAATCGTGTAGTATGTGGCCTTTTGTGACTGGCTTCTTTTACTGAGCGTCATACAGCTTTATTTCTGTTTTCAATATATTCCCTTTTTTTGTTTTTTGGGTTTTTTTTTTTTTCAATTACTTAGCTGCTACCTATTCTCAGATTTTAAATTTGGTTTTTTGTTTCTCTTCTTTTTAGAGTCTGTTTTTCACTGTCTGTGTTCTGTACTTAAATCTGCACCTCTTAAAAACCTTCACATGAGTTGTTATTTCTTAGTTCTCTAGGGAAAAGAACAAGGAGTGTGACCCCTCTTGTGCCCACTGCAGATGTAAGCTGACATTCTCTGTCATGCCAGTGGCATTCGGTGCCATCACTTGGTGGATGACAGTCGATTAGTTGGTGGTCTGTTTCAGTTCCTGACATCTTTCCTCTGAGATCTCTTATTTCATAGCCTCTCCCAATTATTTAAACTCTGTACGTTATAGTGTTCTGAAATAGTTACCACAGACATTTGCTTCCCTTTTGCTGTCCACAGCTCATTGTAAACACGCCTTCTGTCCCTTCTGTACATCCTGTCAGCTCCCAGACTTGAATTCCTGCAGTTCTCTCTTTCCATGGATTTGGGCCATCCCTTACTCATGGTTCACGTCCACTGCCGTCCTTCAACTCTCCCATTTAATTTTTTTTTTTTTTTGGCAGCTGACTGGTACAGGGATTGAATGTTGGAGCTTGGTGTCATTGGCACCATGCTCTAATGGTGCCAATTAGAGCTAACTGCCAGCCCCTTATTTACTTTTTTATGAGCATTTATTTCATGCCTTTTTCAGTTTACTCCAAGTTACTCCTGAGTATTCCCGGAGACTTTCTCAGGTAAAGCATTGTTGTTCCCTTTTGCATTTTCCTTTTTATGTGTATTAACTCACTTAATCCTCACAACAGTCCTGTGACGTGGCCTTATTATCATGTTATTGTATTTCTATCTTATACATAAGAGAACTGAGGTCGGGCGTTCAAGTACAAGTTTTCATCTGCACTCGGTTTCCACAACCAGGGTGCTGTTTTCCCCTAGCCAGGTCCTAACTCTCAGTAAGTACTGAGTAAATATTCAACTTGTTGGGTGAGTGAATGAGTGAATGAGCAGATGAATGAATGAGGTAGTGCCGGGCAGGCTGCTTACAGGTTTGCCAAATGTCATCTTTCTTTTTTTTTTTTTTTAAAGATGACCGGTAAGGGGATCTTAACCCTTGACTTGGTGTTGTCAGCACCACGCTCAGCCAGTGAGCGAACCGGCCATCCCTATATGGGATCCGAACCCGGGGCCTTGGTGTTATCAGCACCGCACTCTCCCGAGTGAGCCACAGGCCGGCCCCCCAAATGTCATCTTTCTGAGAACTCATTTCCAGAGCCTTTGTGAAGGCTCGTGATATCCAACCATAGTTGGAGAGGTTTTTAGAGGTGGGAGGTGTGGGTCTCTGGAGCTTGTTACCATGGACTCTCCCATTGTTAGCAATTGAGCAGTTAGTGGTGGAGCACTGAATGCCAAATGAAGACGTTAAGGAGGAGACGGTACGCTGTTATGCGGTCACTAGGTGGGTGCCTATTCACCTGCGTTTGGCCATGAGGGCAGCACGCTTTCTTATTACTGGTGCACACACGTGTGTTCTTCCAAAACTTTATTTTGTTAGGATGAAATTGTAATCAGGATCAAGTTGAACAGGCATAGTGCCCACCTTTGGTTTCTTTCTCCTTCTTTGGTAAATCTGTCTTGTATTTTATTGTTTGGGACTTCATTTTGTAAAAAGAGGTTAAGTTTTACCAATTACCAACAGCCACTTGCTGTAGGAATTTAGGATTTATCAACAAATATCAGAACAAATCGGTCCTTCTGATTCCTTGTTTTACATATGAGTGAAAACAACAACTCCTTTTGAAAGTTCAGCAAATTGTTGTGATTGTTGTATCTTTATTTCATTCTTTTTTGTTGTTGTTTGTTTCTTTTTAAGGACTTAGACCCGTCTAGAGTACCTTAATGTTAATAGGTGAAAAATGTTTATTTTTTTGTTTCGTTAAAACTTTTGCTCTTCTTAAGCAGAAGCAACAGATAATTATAAAATCTTGTTATCTATAACTTTATAGGCCTGGGTTATTTGGTAGATTGAGCGCTTTTAATCTTTATTTTTCACGTTGACTGAGTATATTTTAGTTTAAATAATTCTTATGCTACTCAGCCATTTCAGACCTACTTGTGAGGAAAAATGCAGTGCAAAGTAAAAAGACATTTTAAAAGTGTTTACGAACCATCCCAAGCCAATCGCCTGTCTCTTGTTTATCATTTTAAATCATTAGTGATGGAAGCTTCCAGGCATATGTTATGTTATGCTGTTAACTCCCAGAGTTGTGTCATAAAACATTCTTTCCTTCTTAGTTATTCTTCTCTTTCCATTGATTCTTGGGATTGAGGATATTTCACTCCCAAGCAAGAGCCCCGAAGAACAAGACCACGACAAAAGAGACTGGAATCGTCTTTCTTGTCCAAAATGGACTTTATCGCTCACTCCAGTTACACTCATTTCACCAAAACTGATCATCAGTGGGTGCACAGCATGGTATTTGTTCTCAAAGAACTGATGACATACTCAAGAATACTCAAGAACATTAACCACGTTGATCTCCTCATCACACGCAGCCGCAGACAAATGCCTCCATCAATAGGAGCACGTTAGGAAACACCTTCCCCTCTCTGTAGCCTTTGTAAAATCAAGCTGATAAAAGGCATCAGTACTGTTGAGGTTTAAAATCATTACTAGTTTGGGCCGGCCCGGTGGCACACTGGAGAGTGCGCCGCTTGGGAGCGCGGTGGCCCTCCCGCCGAGGGTTCAGATCCCATGTGAAGACTGGTTCCCACTCACTGGCTGAGCGCGGTGCGGGCTCAACACTGAGGGCTGTGATCCCGTTACCGGTCAGTAAAAAAGACAAAAAGGAAAAATAAATAAATAAATAAATAAAATAAAATCAATTACTAGTTTAATAAAAGGGAATGTTATAGTAATAAGTAAAGTACAGTTTAACCCCCCCCCCAAAAAAAAACAAATGAAATCAACTACCAGGAAAGAGTATAAGAAATCTTATTATTCTCCTTCTTACACTGTACTTAACTAAATAAATCATTTAGCTGCCTTAGTTTGACCTTCTGCTCCAAAAGAGCCATTCTAATGAAGTTGGACCCCAGGTCCATGTGTGGAGTTATTCATAAAACCCTTGTCTCCTGTAAACTCTCTTGTCTTAAGACTTTGACTAGGCTTGAATTCAGTAACCCATCCTGATACATTGCTCAGGGTATTTCCTATTGTTGTTAAACTCTGCCTTACTTTAGTATTTTTTTAAATTTGTATTTATTTATTTTTATCATTATATTTATAATTACACAACATAGTCATATTTTGTGACTCATTACCAATTTCTCACTAACCCCCCTCCTCCTCCCCTTTTCCCACTTCTGGTGGCCTCAGTTTCCTTCTCTCCTTTTGAAAGTTCAATGAATTGTTGCAATTGTTGTATCTTTATTCCATTCTTTGTTGTGGTTTCTTTGTTTTTAGCTCCCACTTATGTATGAGTACATGCGATATTTCTCTTTCTGTGCCTGGCTTATTTCACTAAACATAATTTTCTCTAAGTACATCCATATTGCTGTGAATGGCAGAATTTCATTCCTTTTTCATGGTAGAGTAGTATTCCACTGTGTACGTATACCACATTTTCCTTATCCAGTCATCTTCAGCGGACATTCAGGTTTCACTTTAAACTTAGCTTTCTATATTGAAGCATACATAAAAAGATACTTAACTGATTTACTGATTTTGCTTGCTATGGATGCATGGGTACATTTGACCTTTGTAGCACTAGCAGTAGTTATCACACAAGTTGGGCATCCATAGCTCCCTAAAGAAAAATCCAAGTTAGAAACAAGTTTAGAGAAATTATTGATTTAACAGTTCCACAAATGCTTTGGTATATAGAAGGAGCATGAAAAGTAGGTCAGACACCCACATTGATGACAACACTCATGTGGCTGAGTCTGACTGTGTGCTGGGTGCTTCTGGGAATGCCATGTGTGCGCACGCGTGCATTCGTGTGTGTGTGTGTGTGTGTGTGTGTGAACACTGAGGCCTCACATGAGCCCTGCAGGGCAAGTCCTGCTCTTTTCCTTACCTTGCATGGGTGGGAATCGAGGTGCCAAGATACCAAGCAGCTTATTTAGGTTACACAGTTAGGTGGTGGAGCCAGAGCCTGTCTCTGAGAGCTCCTCCCCAGAAGCCATGCCCTTGCTCACCACTTTCAATCAACTATAACAGAAACATTGCCTGTCACCACCAGATTCAGGGGAGCAGGTTCCTTGTTTCCACCATTGTTTCCTGACTTTCATGCCCCCAACACCCCCCCCACCCCACCCCCTCCACACACACTGTGACTGTGGCTGGCATTTGCACCAGCTCCCTGGCCTGTCCCAAGCCTTGTTCCTGCTCATTGCTCTTTCTCCCTACTCTGGCTCCCCCCCCCCCCCCCCC
>NW_007727079.1:2439-82069 GCF_000696425.1 Galeopterus variegatus | reverse complement strand
CCCCCCCCCCCCCCCCCAGGAAGAAGACCCCTGGAGATGACCCAGGCAGTGCCCTGCACGGGCTCACTTCTGGCCAGTCTCCCACATGCATCCCGTGTTCCAGCCACACTAAGCTCAGCGCCACCTCACAGCTATGCCTGCCCAGACCTCCCTTTTTGGAGGCCTTTCACAGACTGTTCTAGTAACACTGCCAGCTGGTGACAGCCGCCCCAGCCCTTGGACCTATTTGCTGTCCCCAGCTGACCTTGCTTCATCTTTTGGTTCTCGGCTTAGAGGGCGCTTCATCCAGTGAGGCTCTGTCTTAGTCCATTTGTGGTGCTAGAACTGAATGCCACAGACTGGGGAATTTGTAAAGACCAGAATTTGTTTTTCATAATTCTAGAGGCTGGGAAGTCCAAGGTCAAGGTGCCAGCAGGTTTGGTCGTCTGGTGAGGGCTGCAGCCTCTGGAAAGGAGGGACATGTGTCCTCACGTGGTGGAAGAGGGAGCGACAGAACCAATCCCCTCATTCCAGAGCCTTTATAAGGGCATTAATCCCATTCCCAAGGGAGGAGCCCTCACAGCCTAGACACCTCCTAAAGGCCTTGCCTCTTAATACTGTCATGATGGCAACACCTGAATTTCAGAGGGGGCACATTCAAACTGCAGCACCTTCCTTCCTAGTCTCCTGTGCTCCCTGGAGCTCCCCATGCCTCCTCGTCCTGGGACTTGGCGCACCTGGCTGTAGTGACACCTGCCTGTTCTGTTGTCTGCTCCCCTAAGCAAGTGACGGCTTCACACAGGTCACCATTGTGGCTGACACGTTCTCTCTCATCCTCCCTGCACCCCTCACAGTGTAGGCTAAACAGGAAGTGCTTAATGAATGTTTGATGAGTGAACTGTGACTCGGCAATCCCAGTTCAGAATAGCAACCACAAACCTCAGGGACTCATGCAGCGTGGCACACCTGGGGCTGGGGACTGAAGAGGCAAGCAGCTGCCATCCTGCTCCCTGAGGAGGGCTGGACTCAACGATGTGAATGTGCTGGCCACCCTCTTAGACCTTCTCCCTGCTTTAGATCTCACACACCTCCAGGAAAGTCCATCTTCCTTTCTTTTGCAGTTTTGGAGCTGCACGGGGAGCAGATGAATGGTTACCTTGGGTGATGACCCTTCCTGGATGTGAGAGGTGGCCCATTTCGAGCTCCCAGGGCAGCCCTTGTTTATGGGGAGCAGCATCCTTGGGGAGGGGTGCCCCATGCTGCTGGCATCTCATGGGATCGTCATTCTGTGGTCAGGGCCAGCTTCAGATAAAGGATTATTGATGAAGTGGTCCCTAGGTTATTTGATTAATTAATGTTAAAGTACTTGTTAAATATGTACCAACTACAAGAAACTGTCCTGGAAACAGTGGTGTAGACACATCACCTCTTGACTGACTCTTCCCATGATACCCCCTCCAATGACTTTTCATTGTAACCTGCTAGAACTTAAGCTCTGCATGGTGGGGACCCAGTTTCGTTCTGGATTTTATCCTGAGTGTGTGGCATACACCAGACCTGAAATAAACATTTATTGAATAAAGAGCACATCACTCCCTCCAATACATTTGCTGTCTGGCTAAATTCCAATATAGAATCTAAATATGTAAATAGGGTACATTTAAATATGGGAAAAAGGATTCACATATGTAAATAAAGTTTGCTCCTTTTTCAAAAATTCCTTGAGTTCTTCCTGGAAAACCTGCTCCTTCTTACTTTCCCAGCAGATAGTTCTAAATACCTGGAGCAGGGAGCTCCCTACCTGTTGTAGCTACCTAATGGTGTCACATGTATTAGTGTGTCTTTTTCAGCCTTCAGTGAGAATTGTAAAAATGTAGGTTAACTGCCCATTTGACCAACCTTTTTTTCCAATGGGAATTGTCTGAGAGAATAAAACATATGTAGACCTCAGCCTGACAGAAGTGGAGTGTTGCTGGAGTGCATGTTTGGATCCAGCAGAAAGTAGATCCTTGACAAAGCAGAATCAAGGGAGGTTTTAATCAGCCCTGTTGGTACGAGCGAGGGTCTCACAGCTCATGGCAGCTTTGCCGTCTCTGATGCAGGTAAGGTGGTCGGTGCTCTAGCTTGCTCTGACAGCTAGAATAAATGACTGGTATAAATGTCAGGGACTGGTATTCACAGATTGAAATAAACCCCGGCAGTGCCCAGAGTCGACCTTCAAGCTTCAGTGCTGCCTCTATGAAGAGGTCAGGTGACCCTTTCATGGAGGAACTTTTAATGCTTATTTTAGCCCCCAAAGGTACAACGAACACACAGCCATTAGCTAGAGAAAATGTAGCGTGAGTCAGAGGTGTGTCTTGCAGGCAGATGTCTCCCCGAGGCTGCGCCTCCCTGAGAAGATCGTGGAGTTGGTCATAAAATGTGACACATTCACATTTTCACTTTACTCTCAACTTTTCAGGACCGTGTCCCCGTAGAGAGCAAGACCGAGCTATATTTCAAGAAATGGTGGTTTCCTTCTGTGCTGATTGTAATTTTTATCCATCATAGGTTTGAAGACATACCTGATATCGGGTCAGAGAGCCAAGGAGTCTCCCTGCAGCTGTGCAGAGGCCTTGCTTTCTGGCTTCGAGGCCATTGACGGCTCACGGGTGTCCTCAGGCCCTAGGGGACAGGGGACAGCATCAGCAGGGAGCGTCAGTGACTTGGCGCAGACTGTCAAAACCTTTGATAACCTTAAGGTTAGTTTTTTTTTTTTCCCCTACTTCTAAAACTTTATATTAACTCTGCAGTAGAACATGTGCAGTAAATGGCCTTTAGGTCTGTGATGAGTGACTTGGAATGCCCTTTGATTTGGTTTTCATGATTTTTAAATTTAGTATAAAGCTAGCAGCATTTTGCATTTTTAATATCCGTGCTTTTTGACATACTACGCATCTGCATTTCACTTCTGTATTGCAAGAAGATGCTTCTCACTGTAGTTATTATTTTCTTTTTCTGTAACCTATGGTGTCTTTTGGGATTTCTATAAGCTAAAGATAAATGACAGTGAAGGAGATTCTCCTTGCATCTTGCTTGGAGAGCTAGTTTCTATCTTATTTCAGAGACCATTTTCTCAAATATTTCTGCATCTCTTGAAATCCACTGTTTCATGATTATTTTCAATTTTGTTGGTGTGGGTAAATCTTGTAACATAGCTTGCTGAAAGACTACAGGTTGCCAAGAACATATGGTATTCACTTATTGGAACAGAGACCTCCTGCCGGCTCTCTAGAAGTGCCCATTTCTGGATTAACATTATGTCATAATAAACTGCCAAGGAATTAACATGATCGACCTGGGCATATGAAGTCATTCAAGTTTATGGACTGTTCCTCAGATTTCACATGTGATTTAGTTCCCCCACTTGTACCTTCTGTTTATTTGTACTGTTTAAATTATTTCCATTTTTAAAAAGAGAGTTATAACTGTTCTACTTTACTGTTTCGTGCTCTCAGATAACAAAATGATGTATTAATCAGGATGATGGCCTATTTTATGGCTTTACTCCAATGTGTTCCAACATATCCATATTCATTAACAGATGCGAAAGCTCGCTATTGGCATTTAAGCTTACCAGGGTTCGTAATGTGGCCATCAGCAGGCATATCCAGATCATGTTACTATGTCGGAATCCATAGTGCCTATCATCCAGTTGCTTTTTGTAAGTATTGTCTTTAGGTTTATTGACAGCTCTCATATATCATTTTCATTGTGCACTTTGTTAGTTTCATGTAGGATTTCTCAACCTTGGCATTATTGACATTTGGACCAGATAATCCTGTGTTGTGGGGGCTGTCTAGTGCATTGTCAGCTGGTTAGCAGCATCCCTATTTACTAGATATCAGTAACACCCCCTCCCCCTAGTTGTGCCAACGAAAAATGTCTTCAGACGTTGCCACGGGGTGGGGGGTGCGGGGCAGAATCTCCCCTGAGTGAGAACCACCAGGCTTGTGGTGTCAGACCCTCTCTTTCCCCTACTGTGTCTGGCACATGCGTACCAGTTAACATAGCTGAGCTTCCCTGCGTGCCTGCAAACTTTAGAGACAGCTCCTTGCTTGGGCTGGTGTTTTGCAGCATCAGGAAGAGTAGCTCTTGGCTCACAGACTGTTACTACGCAGGGGCAGAGAAGAATCGGTGTGGGCGAGGAATTAAAAAACGTTGCTTTCAATATGGTTTTATTACTCAGGGAGAAATCGTCCTGCAGGCTTCACACTGAGCTGTATTTAAGTAGAGAATAGAGCTCAAAGCCAAAAATAACTGATTTGTTGTGCTTGTGTGCCATTTTAGATTATGTATATGTTTCTGGCTGGTAAGGGATACAGTTGCTGAGTTTACCATATAACATACTTGCAATTTTAATAACAGACTCTGTGCTAAATTGCCTTAAGAAGGTTTTCTCTCACATCGAAAGAACATTTCTTATTCTAATTATATATTTACTTTGATCTGGATGGTCAAAAACTGTTGAGCATATACTATTGCCATGTATAGACTCTCCAAGTAATAAATGAAAAGGTTCTGAAAACGCTGTGATCTATTAGGTTGGCTACGTTTATTGAAAAGAATTTGAGAAAAAAAAAAAAAAAAGATTTTAGTGCCCCTTCCAGGAGGGAATGATCACGAAGTTGGATCACAAAGTATGATTTCTGGTACATTTTGATAGTTTGGGGAGGACACTAGGATATCTGAGACGAGGCCTGTCCCAGAAAGTTAGAATCATTTGGATTCCACAATTGGAGTAGAAAGAGCAGGAAGAGATGGAAGACCTGGTCTCCACCAGCCTTTGCCATCGTCAGGAGCCCTCCTGGGTATCTGTGAGTGAAGCGTTATGAACCAAAAATGCTAAACTTGAAAAGCAGAAAACTGAGATCTGCTTTAAAAATTATATAGATTATAATCTGATATGTACTCTTAGTCTCACCCAAGAGTTTTCAAACAATAGAAATGTGAAACGCCTGTTGCTTGCTCCTACAGTCTTTGGGTGGGTTTATTTTACAAACTTCTCAGTGCCCCACACTTACGTCATTGGCCCATCATCTTAGTAACATTATCTGCACTGGGGTTAGCTTTTCTAAGAAAACGAGCTGGAATCGCCGACTGCTTCCTCCTGATCCTTTAGCAGGGTCTGTTGACTCTTCTGTCAACGGGCTGCTCTTCCTCTGTCGCTGCTGCCACCTCATTCAGCGGGAGTCTGTTCTCGTGTGGGTTTCTGTCACCACCCCACAGTCCGTCCTCCTGCCTAGCTGATGAGGCCTGGAGAAAGGCAGTGGCTCTCAAAGTATGTTTCCTCAGGTGGTAGAAATAGGTGTCAAGTATGAGAAAAGACTGTCGTCAAGTAAATTTGGGAAATTCTGGATTAAAGAACACAGAAAGGGTTTCTTTACTGCAGGACTTCTCAGAGCCTTTAATATGCTAATTGGCATTGCCAGGTCTCCAAAGGGAGCCGTGGTAGGCAGCATCTGCAGGCCTCTTTGAGCACAGATTTCTGCTTTCAAGCTACACCTTACAGGGCGAGTGCTGTGGGTTATATCTTTTGGGGGTATACTGATGGAGGGAAAACTTTCATGCCAAGAACCAAGAAATTAGAGAAACAGTGTTCAGTAAATATCCATCAAGTGAGTGACCACATGTCTTGCTCCTGCTGTTCCTCTTGCCTGCTATACTCATCGCTCTCCTCCCTCTAAACCTATCTTTACACATCACCGTTTGGCTTCATGACCATTTCCTGTGCCTCCTCTTGCTGATACCGCTTGTCTCCTAAATCTTAGTCCCACCACTTGGCTATAACATACACGACCTCAATCTCTGTTTCCTTCCCATGGGCACTTTGGATGCAGAGACCACATGTGAAATAATTGACATATTTCCAAATGAGCAGCACAGTGCCTGACATGTAGTAGATAATTTCAACTTCTTTTTAGCTGAAGTTTTTAATTCTTTAATGACACACAGAGAGATAGACTCTGCAGAGCCAGATTAAGAAGGACCAAATTCAGAAGCTTTGGCAGAACTATTTAGAACCAAAATAATGTCCATGAAAGATTTATTTTCCACCCCTAGTGTATGCGTACTGTATGTCTTTAAGTTATCTCCTAATTCATAGCTGGAAAATTCTTACCTAATACATCATAAAATGATCTGAGTACTTTCAATGACCTACCAGAAAATGGTTCTGATGTCAAAGGTCAGGGGTTTTGGCTCTGAGTTCACAGGTCAAAGGGAACCCTCTCCACATCCAAGTCTTGGCTTCTTGAAGTGACCAGCAGTGAGTGTCTCATTAGGAGGGCCCTGGCATTGCCGATGGGGGCTGGGGCGGCAGATACTGCCAGAACCATGGTGCTCTGCTCTCTGAGCCTGAGCGTGCAGAGACTCTAGAGTTTAGGGTTGGGGTATGAGTCAAGAAAGAGGCCAAGGAATGAGCCGTTAGGGATGAGGACTCCACACACCAGCTTCACAGAAGGCAGCTTGTGTGCTGTGGAGAGGGCCACGACTTAAAATGGAAGATCCTTCTCAGAGCCTTGGCTTTGGAACTGTGAAGATGTCACTTCATTTCTCTAAGCCACAGTGTTCCTCAGTGGGGGCTGTGAGGAGGAGGAAATCTCAGCATTGTTTGAAGATTAACTGAAGTGATGCTTGTGAGTGCTGGATCTGGGGTAGAGGCTCAGTCTGCACTGGGCCATGTGTTTGTTCCACCCACGCAGAGCCGTGGACATTGACTGTGGGAGGAGTCAACAGGAACCAGGAGGAGGCAGACAAGCTGTGCGGATTTGCCCTCCAGAAGTCACTGGCTCTTGGGAAGGTCTCAGCTTGGCCATTTGTGCTGATTTGAAGGAGATTCTTCCAATTACTGCAGTTGATCATTGCTGTAGGGTACAGGTGCTCTCTGTTGTGAGCAAGTCACAAACATGACATAGGAGTGTGGGTACCTGTGCCTGTTTTCTGTGACATCAGCTCCGCAGCAGATGTTAGGTGCCCATTTATGGTGAGCACTGTAAGTGCTGGACAGATCGAGAGTCCATATGTCAATAAAATTAGCTTCTCTAACTTCTTTGTGAAGAACAAGGAAGATGAAAAAGAAAGATTGGATGGGTGTTTTTTTAATCCCATTCATTTAATCCTATCAGTGAACCATTTGAGCTGGAAAAGCACCTTGATTCGTCTCTGAAGGACCTCACTGAGAACGCACCTGCATGGCTGGTCTTTGTGATTTACACTCATCAGTTATCCACGTGTTTACAATCAGGAATGAAGCTGATGGGGTGGATTTGCTCTCAGGGGGATGACTCGGAGAAGATCTGTCCTGTTTTTAGGGGTTTATACCTCCCCTTTGAGGCCACAGGCCCTGGGAACCATCCTTTTGTGACAGTTGCCATGACTTCTTTAGTGATACTAAATAAATGACCCCTTCTTCTACCCTTGTTATCTATATGTAAAATCATTATGAATAGGTCAGTTGGCTCAGTTGGAGGAAGTGGAGGGCCTTTTAGTTCATTATTGAAAAGATAATAGGTTTATATTTTGTACACACACACTCATATGTATAAAATTTAGAAATTAAATAAATATTTATCATAAACTGTAGTCTGAATTGTTGGTGGTGATGGTTCTGCAACCCTGTGAATATAATAAAAAACATTGAATTATACATTTTAAATGGGTGAATTGTGTGGTGTGTGAATTATATCTTGATAGAACTGTTAGAAAAATAAATAAGCAGATCTAGCCGGTTAGCTGAATTGGTTAGAGTGTGATGCTGATAACTCCAAGGTCTAGGGTTCAATCCCTGTATAGGCCAGCTGCCAAAAACATTTTTTTTAAATAAATAAGCAGTAGTCTCACTGTTAGCTCTGAAATGTGGATGTAAAGGAAGTTTATTTTAAAAGAACTTTTCAAGTTTTATCTATAGTTTTAGTCGTGTGTGTGTATTTCCTTCAAAGAACAGCTCTTCCTTACAGAGGAATTCCAGGTAATAGAAGTAGGAGGAATGAGAGGAGTGGAAAATCACCAGTAAGACACCATAGTCATCCCTGCTGCAGGCAAGATCCATCCAGGAATTCTAAAATCAGTGTGTAAAAGTTGGTTTTTTTTTTTTTTTAAAGATGACCAGTAAGGGGATCTTAACCCTTGACTTGGTATTGTCAGCACCAAATTCTCCCAAGTGAGCCACTGGGCTGGCCCCTAAGTGGGTAAAAGTTTTAGGAGAAACAGGATATTTGCACAGCCTCAAAGCATCTCTCTCTCACATATTTATTAACTAAAAGGGTAAGAATAGTAACTTTGCTATGGACAAGCATGGCAGACCCCACCTGTACCTGCTCAAGGTGAGCATCACCACTAATAAGACATAGCGATGTCGTGGACCTCTGCTGTGTGGTGCTGAGAAGGGCATATCTCCAATGTGACATCTTCCAAGTCCCAAACCTCCACCTGCTTGTGAGAAATCATCAGACAGGTCCCATCCAAGGACATTCTACAAAACTCCTGACCGGGACACTTGAAAAGTGTCAAGGTCATGAAAGACAAGCAAAGACTGTGGAACTGCCACAGACTGGAGGGGATCAAGGAGACATGAGAACTAAATGCAGCGTGGGATCCTGTATGAGACCTGGGAACAGAAAAGCGGCATTAGGGGGAAACTGTGACATCTGCATAAAATCTGTAGTTTAGTTAATAGAGTTGTGCTGGTGTTAATTTTTCAGTTCTGATAAGTGTACTGTGGTCACACATGGTGGAGGATGTATGCAAACTTTACTGTCTTTCCCACTCTCTGTAAGTCTAAAGTTATTCCAGAAACTGTATCTATGTATGGACTGAAATGGGAGCTATGTCCAGCGTCTTGTAACTGGCATCATCAGGAGGTGAATGAACACATAAATGAAACTTCCCAAAATACCAAATACTTTCTTATTGTGACTCTCTGATGGGATATTTCCACAATCTTCTTCTAGTCTGCTGGATATAATTTAACCTGCTCTTGACTCAGATGATCATTACCAGCCTCGGTTATTAAGTAAGCCCAGTGGTTGTGAGGGATCAAACGGGAAGTCCTGGGTTCTTTGATTCTACACTATGTGGCTTTGAGATCTCAGGTCTGAGTTTTACAGGTTTTCATCTGCTTGTTTGTTTGTTGTTTTGCCTCCAGTGTTTGTAGGCTGTCTGCTTTCTGTTCTTACAGCATCTGGGATGCCTTTCTTTTTCTGTGATAATTACTGATTCTATTTTCCTCTAATAATCTGCTTCTATTTTCCTCTAGTATTTTGTTAGCAGAAGTCACTCATTTTGAAGTGTTCATGCCTGTACCTAATCCATTAGCTTAAAGAGCAAGGCTCTGGCCCACCCATGGATGTGGTTAGCCTGGTGACTTCTGACCCCTGTCATAAGAAGTCCTTGTTCCCTTAGAAATGCTGCATGTGCGGTGGTTATGGTCGAGGACTCTGCTGCCTGGGCATGAACTCCCCTCTACCATTTTCCAGCTGTGTGACTCTGGGCTAGTCCTCTTCTCTGCCTCAGTTTCCTCATATGTAAAATGGGACTAATCATAGTACTTGCATCATTTGTGCTATGAGGAGTAAATAAATTGATACACGCAAAGCACTTAGGGTGTCATCTTAGTAAGTCATTTTTGTTATTATTGTTCTTGCAATGTCATTATGATTCTGTCCCTCCGTGTTCAACATGACTTTCGAATTTGGGAGCAGAGGCTGCTTCTTCTAGTAATACGACATCTTGCTAAATATTCATTTCAGCAGACTAAACAAGCAAAGCCAGGACTTTGCTGATGTTATTTCCTCCTCATTTCTAAGAAAAGAGGTTTCCCTGCTCCCTCCCTTGACAGTTATGAAAAGGGACAGCTGTTGGCTTAGAAGTGACTTATCTTGTGATGAGAAGTACCCTTGAAGAAAAAACTATTTCATAGCTCTGTTCCGGAATGTAGGATACATGTATTGAGATGCGTTAGAAACAATGCAAATGTGGCTGCTGTGTTAAAGAAATAGTTTGTCTTCTCTCCAAAGCCCACAGGGGGGAGGAGCAGACATAATCTGGGGAAATGCAGACTGCTCTTAGGACGTCTCCACAGGATCTCAGGTTACTGAGGCAACAGCCAGTGAACTCCTTGGCTCGTGGAGAATGCTGTTGGGAGGACCGTGAAAGTGGTCTTGAAGCTTCCCTTGGTGCTGGTGTGCCAACAGTGCCATTGGAAGGAGTCACAGCCTTGTAGGTCACTTCAGGAAAACGAGGCCCAGGAAATCAGAGTGCCAGGTTATTCCTGGGTCCTTCTGTGGCAGGCAAGGCCAGCTCGGTGTCACATGGTGTTCTGTGGCCAGGAGCCTTAGAGGCTGACAACCCCCATTGCGAGCCTTTGTGTCTGCAGAGTGGTCGCTTCTGCCTCGCATGCTATTATGAGGATTAACTGAGATCAAAACATGAGACTGCAAGCTGCGTGGACCAGGACCTGACTATTGTTCACTGGCAGGTCCTTAGCATGGAGGCAGTTCTAAATCATAGCAGCTGCTGTCTTTAGGACGATGATTTTTATCTAACGTGCCTGCCAGTGTAGCTCCCCTGTGAGCCTGCTGCTTAGGCATGCCTCCCCAGGTGGTAAGGGACCCCCCCACACACACACATCCATGGTTCCAGATGTCTGAAATGCTCTTCCCACAGAGGGCTTCTCAGCAAGGGTGGAGATGCCTGCAGCAGTGCAGGGGGACACAGGTGTCTAGTGGGTTAGGAAACATCTCACAGGGTTATCAGTGCTTGGCAAAAACCAGGTTGTAAAATATTTAATACAGATTAAAATTAAGCTGGCAGGGCTAGCTAGTTATCTCAGCTGATTAGAGCACAGTGTTATAACACCAAGATCAAGGGTTCAGATCTTTGTACTGGCCAGCTGCCAAAAGAATAAAATGAAATTAAGCTGACAAATACTTAAAGGAAAATTGCTGTGGGGGGTGGGGAGAGGGAAACAAACACCGCCTGTTGCATGGTGGGTCCCTTCTGGTACAGAAGGGGCCTCTAACTACAGGTCAGAAGGGAATATAAGAATGTCTCTGTCAGGGTTGATGGACTTCTCTAAGATTTTTTTTTTTTTCGTTTGTTTTAAAGTTTTAGCCAAGCAAATTTCCTCCCCAAAAGGAAAGTAAGCTGAGGAACAAATAGAATGAAAAAGAGGCCCATTTTCAAGCCCAGTGAGGCTGCCTGACCTGGGTGATGCAGGTTCCTGCCCAGGGCAGCCCTGCCCAGGAGGGCCTGAGGTCCGTAGCTGCTTCTCCTGCTATACCCATGTGCCTCCCATGTCCCCACTCCCTGGACAAAGTTGCTGTGGGAGTGCAGAGTGGACAGGGAACATGGTTCAGGCCATTAGGGTCCTGACCATGGCCTCCCCAGCTTGCCATGTGACCCAGACAAGCCCCTAACCTGCCCGAGCACAGCCCCTTAGATCATCAAGGAGCATTTCAGCTCTAAAAGCAAAAGCCTGTGCCTCAACTCCTGAGTTTCTTTCATGGGCAACTCTATAAGACCCCACCCCTCCATTACGACATTTTATCACAACAGGTTCCAAGCCACGTAGTCTCTGTTTGTCACAGGGATTGCCCACCTGTGAGTACCACTTCCCCAGCCTCCCCAGACCACTCCCAGTCTCCACTGACCTTCCAGCTCCTTTGCAGCCGAGACCTCCAGAGAGAAGGTGCAGTATCTGAGGTTGGGTGGCCTCGACTCTTACCTAAGGCAGCCTGTGTGGAGCATGCAGGGCCCCCCAACTGTCTTCAGTGTGTCTTCTGGGCCCAGTAGGTCTGATTGTCAGTTTTGCATATTTGGGGCTATAAATGCACAGAATCTGCGTTAAAGACAGTGTGCCATGGGCATTACCTAAGGAGCAGATGGCCTCCTCTTGAAATATGTCAGGTGGACTTGAGGAGAGAAAAATGCTTACAAACCGATGCCCAGAGATACCTTTAGAGCACATGGCTACAGAAGAGTAGCTTCCAAGGACGACTGTCCTGTCTGTGATCAGGGACATTAGATCACCAGATGAACTATGTAATAACCAGAGAGAATACCTAACAGAAGTTTTAATACTAAGTGCCAACACTTCCTGAGCGCTCACCAACACTTCAGGCTTTGTGCTGAGCCAGCACTTCCACCCGTCCCGCCCTTCACCCTTGGTAGACATCACCAGTCAGTCAGTTCTCCTCCACACGGGACCAGGATGAGGCTCATAGTCCTTCCCATTTCAGCATTCTGGGAAGTTGGAATACATGATTAGAGGTGGTGCCCCAAGTAGAGCCAATTTAAAATACCTCTGACATCCTTTACATGTATTTTCTCATTTTGCGCTTATAATAATTCTCTAAGGTAGACATAACCCAATTTTATAAAGGAGGAAACTGAGGCCCAGAGAGATCCCATACCTGTGAAGTGGTAGAGAACCAGGATTTGGTCCCTGACAGTTGATTTCCAAAACCAGTGCAGTGTGCACATTTAAAAGCTGCCAAAGAAATAACTGTTTACTATTTCACTCTGTCTTTACAAGATTGTAAAAGTCCCTGGATCTTAAGCATTTGACTGGGATTAGAGTCTCTCAAACCATGTCAGCCTGTCCCCACATACTCTACCAGTTGGTCCCCGAAATGGCCAGTGTGCCCCCTAGAGGAGCCATCCCCCCACTGCTGCCAACATCAAAGCCAGTGGCTCCCAGCCCTGCTAGAAAGCTCCCTCAGGAGTCTGTGGGGCGCGTCCGCTGGCATATTTACTTTCCTCCTCCACTGGGGGCTTGGAGGGTCATTCTGTGTGCTTGGTATTGGATGTTTTTTCATTTGAGAAGATTAGTGGCCCCACTGGCAAAATGTTTTGAAATTTAACTCAGCAGCAAGAGGTGCTTTAAAATAATTTTATTGTATGTTATTGACAACTAGAACATTTTACTCCTGTTAATAATGTCAGTTTTTAAAGAGCTATAAGCAGATTTTACCTAGGTGCTACTGTTTGCTCAGATATGTAAGTTAATCACTCCACTAGATATTTTGGCATGTACGAGGGGTCTTCAAAAAGCTCATGGAAAGATTCATGTTATCTTTTAATTCTATCTTTCCATGAACTTTTTGAAGTGCCCTCGTATATTTTCATTTTTTGAACGAATACCAATGTATGAATACAAACCTAGCTTGTGCTAAGTTCAGATTCACAAACTACACAACCCTTTAGAATCTTTATTTCTTTTAGTTACTACGTCACAGGCCTACGATCTAACTTGGGATGTGATCTGAGTCATATCCTTACCCTTAGGCAGTAAATGAAACTTATTTTAAATTTCCAGAATAATATCTAGCCTCCTATAATTTATTCCAATGTTTAATAATCCTTACCACAAGAAAACGGTTTCTGAGTCCTAAAAAAGTCTCTCCTGCTGCAGTTTATCTTCTTGAAAACTGTTAGTTGCTATCTCAGTGAGAGTTTCTAGGTTACCAATGACATTAATAATAATAATAAGAAATTTATTAAGGGTTAGAGCGTGGTGCTGGTAACACCAATGTGTAGGGTTCAGATCCCTATACTGGCCAGCTGCCTAAATAAATAAATAAACGTATGTTTTGTTGCATGCATGAGACTTGAGAACATTATAAAAAAAAGTTATTAAGGATATGTATACTGTGTGCCAGGAACTGTGCTAGACTATAAACATACTTATTTCATTTAGTCCTTAAAACGTGTCTTCAAGAAAAGTGCCATCACTCTCGTTTTACAAGATGAAGGAAATGAGGTAAAGGAATCTGAAGAAAGTAATTGAGCTGGGGTTGAGCCCCAGTTTGTGAGAATTGAAAGATTAGGTCTTCTGTCCCTGTCAGTACTGAGTCCTGTCTTCTCTTTTCTAGGTCAGCTAACTCCTACAAACTTTTAAGATTTCCTAGGCCTGTGAACATGTACCTCTGATTATTCAGCCGGTTTTGTGCAAATAGCTACCATCTCAGCAAGCTCAAGGACCTTGGCATAGTGTTCTAGGATAGGTGGTGGCTAGTTTATTTACTTAGTAACAGTTTCATTGAAATGTAATTCACATACCATAACATGTATGCTGTCAAACCATATAATTCTGTGATTTCTAGTATATTTGCAAAGTTGTGCGACCATCACCAAAGTCAGTGTTAGAACATTTTCGTCACCCCCAAAAGAAACCCTGTGTTAGTCCATTTTGGCTACGTAAACCATAGACCAGGTGGCTCATAAGTAACAGAAATTAGTTGCTCATGCTTCTGGAGGCTAAGAAGTCCAAGATCAAGGTACTGGCAGGTTCGGTGTCCAGTGAGGTCCTGAATCCTGGCTCATAGGTGGTCCCTTCTCAGAGGGTGGAAGGGACAGGAATCTCTCTGGGGTCCCTTTCATAAAGGCACTAATCATATTCATGAGGGCTCCGTCCTCATGACATAATCACCTCCCAAAGGTCTCACCTCCTAATCCTATCATTTGAGGGCTTAGGATTTCAACACATGAATTTTAGGGAATACCAGCATTCAGACCATAGCTAACCCCATTTCCCTCAGCAGTCTCTGTGCATTCCCCCAATTCACTCCCAGCAACCATTAATCTGCTTTCTGTCTCTACAATTCTCCGTTTCTGGACAGTTCATGTGGAGGGATCCATGCAGTCTAACTTCTCTTACTTAGTGTAACGTTTTCAAGGTTCCTCTCTGTTGTAGTATGTATCAGTGTTTCATTCTTTTATGTGGCTGCACAGTACCCCATGGTGTGGATAGACCACAATCTGCTGATCCACTGCACTTTGGGGCTGTTGTGGATCATGCTGCTATGCACTTTCATGTACAGGCTTTTGTGCGTCTCCGTTTTCACTTTGCCAGTTTGTTTTTGGCTTATCCTTGAGGGGTTCTATACACCTTCTATCTGCTTACAACCATCTACACAGCAGCAACTCACAACGACAGTGGGCTTGTTTGAATTACACGTTGTGGTCGTGCTTTCTGGGTGTGTTCCCATGCTCTGCGTTTTTCTTGCAGACCTGCTTTTCATGTGGAATCACATTTGCTCCCAAATCTGAAGATGGTGCAGAGGGAGGAGCTGTCCAAAACGGCTGTCAAGATGAGCATAGAAGTAGCACCAAGGTAACAAGCTCATGGCTGTTGTTCCCGTCAGTTCCTCTCCTGGCGCATCCACCTAAGGTGACATTCCTGTCTTGTCAACTTCCTAGTTTTGAGAATAACTGCTTTTAGGTAATGCCGTCCCATACCTCTAGTCCCCTGGGTTTTGAAGAGATCCATAAAGAATGGGATGGAGAGTCATAAGTAACCCGTACGAGGGAGACCAGTCATGAGCTAAGCTGGGTGGACCCTCTTGATGGACAAAAAGAGATTTAAAGCATGTGGACTGCAGTGGTTAGGGGAGCGTTTGTGGGGCAGGAAGCTGGATTTGATGTGGCAGAATATAGACATGCAAAGGGAGGAAGGGTCCTCCAGGCGCACCACGGAGAGGAGCTTGGCAGGAGGGAGGCCACCATGGGCTTTGAGACCAGGCTAGAACGGGGGCGGGAAGCAGATGAAGGCAAACCCCAGAGCCAGCAGGAAGGCTAGGGAAGGCTTTCTTCCCCAGGGAACCCCACATCTGTCACCTACCACCCTCCATCATCTGCCATGGGTCAGTCCGTGTCTTACAGCCACAGTTAGCAACAACACGAAGCCCCTGGAGTCATCCGTCTTTTCCTAGGCCACAGCCCAGCCAGCTGTGTGTCCTTTCCCTGGACCCATCCTTCCAGCTTCCCTGAGTCCCCCAGACCTCCCCTGAACCCTAGATCTGTAGTTAGCAAACTCCTACAACCTCGACTCTTCACTTGACTTTCTCTCCACCTCCTCACTGGCCCTACCTGTGATCTCATTTTCCTGGTTGCCTGACTCCTGGAGATGCCATTTGGGGAAATAGGATAACAGGGGGCAGCAGGTTGGTAGAGAGGTTGAGTGCTCAGATTAGGGTAGATTTACAGGCCAGATGCCCAGAACACAGTACAGTGGGGCTCTGGCATGGCAGAAGGGTCCAGGTGGGACCAGCATGTGTCTCCTGCCGCCACGTCACTTTCTGTGTTTGCATCCTCTTTGTCTCGAGGCAGGCTTCTGGAGGACCTAATTCCAAAACTCAAAATGGACTTCTGAGCCCTCCCAAAGAGGAGAAGCTCACCAACAGTCAGACCTCTCTGTGTGAGATCTTACAGGAAAAGGGAAGGTGGGCCGGGGTGAGCTTGGACCAGTCGGCCCTCCTGCCGCTGAGATTCAAAAACATCCGGGAGAAAACAGATGCTCACTTTGTGGACGTCATCAAAGAAGACAGGTAAGATCAGAGCCAGCGCATGGAAAGCAAAGGTTTGCAGGGGAAGAATCCCCCTTTTTCTGGATTGCCTTATCACCCATATGTTTGTCCTCCAATGTCAGCATATCACTTTGTTTTATTTTGAAATAACTCGAAACTTACAGAAACGTTGCACAAATAGTACATAGAATTTCCTTCATAGCCTTTGCCTGATTTAGCAACTTGTGACATTCTGTTATGTTTGTTTTATCATTCTCTCTTTCTCTCTCCCCCTTTCTCTCTATGAAATTTATTTATTTTTTATCTTTTCTAAACCATTTGACACTGGGTTGGACACATCATGCTCTTTACACCTTCATACTGTTTTTCTTTTCTTTTTCTTTTTTTTAAAGATGACTGGTAAGGGGATCTTAACCCTTGACTTGGTGTTGTCACCAAGTGAGCAACCGGCCATCCCTATATGGGATCCGAACCCGTGGCCTTGGTGTTATCAGCACCACACTCTCCCGAGTGAGCCACGGGCCGGCCCCATACTGTTTTTCTTAAATACAAGGATGTTGTCTTTTTTATATAACCATAGTTATCAAATACAGGAAGTTTAACACTGATGCAATATTTTATCCAACCTACAGTCCACATTCCATTTTTGCCAATTAATCCAATATGTTCTTGATAGCACTTTTCCCCTCCAGTCCAGGATCCAGTCTGGGATCACATATTGCATCATTTAGTTGTCATGACTTTTTAAAAAGTATTTTGAAATCTGAGACAGTTCCTCAACCATGCTTTGTTTTTCATGATATTAACATTTTTGAAAAATGCAAACCCAGCCCTTTTATAAAATATTCCTGAAGTTGGATTTGTGGGATATTTTCTCATGATTAGATTCGGGTTCTGTATCTCTGGCCAGATACTACAGAAGTGAAGCCATGTCCTTCCCAGGGTTTCATATCCAGAGGCACATGATTCCCATTTGTTCCTCACTAGTGATATTTATTTGATTAACCAGGCAAGGTATTGCTGGCTTCTCCAGTCTTTAGTTATTATTTTCTCCTTATGATAGTAAGCCACCTATGGGAAGATACTTTAAGTCTTGTAAATATCCTAGTCCTCATCAGACCTCCCTAGATGTACTATCCATTGATGATTCTTGCCCAAAATCTTTACTGTGATTATTCAACATGGCGATTTTCCAACTCCAGTGCTCCCTGCACATTTATCGGTGGTGCTCAGCATTCCACTGTAAAGAGCCCTCCCAATACAATGGATATTATTGCATCCATTTATCCACCTGTTATCAACCTGAACTTGTGCTTCCCTGCTTTGTATCATGGGCTATAATCCACCACTGACTGTCCTCACTATAATTGGATGCTCTAATTGTCCCAAATCTTGCCAATGGGAGCCCCTTTAGGCTGTTTCTGTGGCCTTCTGACACGGCCCCCTCATTTGTTCTGGGCAATTTCTTCTTTTCTAGCATAACAAGATGTTCCAGGCTCATTGATATCTTCCTTGCCCAGCTGAGGAATCAGCCGCTTCTCCAAAGAGCCTTGGCTCCTTGTAGTGAGGAATGGTATTTAAATACATTAGCTGTTGATGTCTAATTTTATGTAGTTGTAGTCCAAGAGCATACTCTGCGTGGTTCTAGTCCTTTTACATTAATTGAGGCTTGTTTTGTGGTCTCGCTCGCAGTCCATTTTGGTAAACATACATGTGCACTTGAAAAGAATGAATATTCTGCATTTGTAGTATATGTGATTCTTAAACATCAGTTAGGTCCACGTTTGGTAGAATTGTTCAGATCATCTGTCTCTTTACTAGTTTTTTTTTGTCTATTCTGTCAATTATTGAGAGAAGTGTGTTAAAATCTTCAGCTATAATTGTGGAATATTCTATGGCTCAAGTATTTTGAAGTTCTCTGTTGGTTGCATATACATTTATAAGTGTTACATATTCCTGATGAATTGATCCTTTTTATCATTTTGAAGTGTCCCTCTTTATACCTGGTAATGCTCTTTGCCTTGAAGCCTGCTTTATCTGATATTGATACAGTCATTCTAGCTTTCTCATGCTTACTATTTGCATTATATACCATTTTGCTTTTTTTTTTTTTTTACTTTCAACCTATCTTTGTGTTTGTATTTGAAATGTGTCTTGAGTGGGCTTTTTAAATACACTTTAACAATCTCTGCTTTTTAGTTGCATTTTAATATATACATTGGCTTTTTTGCCATACCTCTCTGCATTATTTTTCTTTTAGTGGTTGCATGGTTGGTTGCTCTAGTAGTTACAGATATACATCCTTAAATTTGTGTGGTCTTTTTAGAGTTAATATTGCATCCCTTCACTTTAAGTGAAGAAATCTTGCAACTGCATAGATACATTTCTTTCTCATTTCTTATGTTGTCCTTTCATTTCACCTTTTTAATAATCTCAGGTTAGTCTCTTGATTGCTTTTCTGTTGAGTATGATCATGTTTCCCTGTTTCTTTGTATGTCTAGTAATTTTGGTTTATGTTAATGGAGATCATGTATGGTGTTTAGAAACTCTGGATTTTGTTCTGTTCCTGTGAAGTGTATCAGTTTTTTGTTGGTGTGTTTCAGCAGACAGTTGATATATCTGAATTCAAACTCCAAACTCTATGTCCCCTGAGGTAGGCAGCAGCTGTTCTTTTAGCTTTAACTGGGCTAATTGGAGTCTGCAATACACATGCACACTTGAAGGGTCAGCCAGAGATTTGAGCAGAGATATACATGCAGAATTTCAGGCTTCTCTTCTCTGGTACTCTCCCTTCTGGAGTTAACAACCTCATTTTCCATCTGTGGTCAATCCAAAGTCTGTTTTCTAGTTTTTAAAGCCATTGAAAAAATATCTTTTCTGAGTTTTAGCCACTCTGCACATGGGACTGACTAATGACTGTCTTCAGGACAAAAAAAAAAAAAAAAGGTAAAAAACATGAAATTCACCTGTTGCTGTTCTCTTCTTCCAAGTGTGACTTCCCTCCATTCTCTACCTGCTCTGGTATCTCTCCAGTACCTTCCAGGAGTTGCTTTTATATTTTGTCCACAGTTATAGTTGTTTTCTGTGAGAGGGTTGGCCCAAACATCACTGTCTTCCATTCCCAGAAGTGGAACCTCCCACAGTTTATTTAAAAGGAGCAGCACAGCTCACGGCAGTGTTGAGTCTGCCTCGACTGCTAAGACATGGCTTTTGCATATCCTCCTTACTGCTGTTTTGTTGTTTTCCCTCTGTCCACACTTCCTCAGTGGAAGGGAGGAGGGAGGGTCAATATCAGGGGACAGAATTTTCTGTCTCCTGAGTCTAAGAATAAATAAGTTACTGCACACTTGTCACAGAAAAGAGAGAGTCATCCACTATGCTGCAAGAAAAGGAAAGCGTATACATGTGGTGATCCCTACTTGTGTTAGGCACACACTAGGCACTTTACGTATTTTGTCTGATTTAATTTAATTTTTTTTTCCTTTTTTTTTGTCTTTTTTCGTGACCGGCAACGGGATCGCAACCCTCGGTGTTGCGCCCGCACCACGCTCAACCAGTGAGCGGACCGGTCTCCACATGGGATCCAAACCCTCGGCGGGAGCGATGCCACGCTCCCAAGCGCTGCACTCCACCGAGTACACCACCGGGCCGGCCCTAATTTTAATAGTTACTGTACACAAAAGAGAGCCTACACCCCACAGCTATATTTACCTTCTAAAATCATGTTAACATTTCCTGAAATTTATAGTAATTTTCCACAGTATAAAAAAGGATATCACTATTTGCTGGCAATTCATAAAAGAATGAGAGAGTCATGTAAAGTAGCTTTGATTTCTCTGCTATTAAAATCATTGAGCTTTATCATTTTTCAGGTTTCACACGCAATTCTGCATATGTGACAATAGCGCCAAAATTACACTAACTATAAACACAATTTTGTGATAACAACCTGTCAACTTTCATGTGGTAATTACTGTCAGTTCTCTGAATGACAGGAGAGCTGGTTCTGAGTTATGTTTTCATCTGAAGCCTCCAAATCAATATAAATACTCTCAGTTCAGGGATCTGCTGGTTCTTCAGAAAAGATCATTTCACAGAATAAAAAAGGTGCTTTCATCTTCTTCCTATCCTGGATGCGAGGAACATGTTTTCAAAAGCAAGGCTCTAACGATGTGTGTTATAATCATGGTAAATGGTCATTCTTTGCTGGAGGTGAGAACATTAAATGTGATTATGTTTAGAAACACAAAGGACTTTCCAGAGATATGCTTTAAAAAGGGGCCGTTGAGTGACATCTATTACATAGTGACTTTTAGGTGAAGATTTTGTGATGTGCTTAATGAATGGTGTCTTGATAGCTAATTGCAGTCTTCTGATAAAATAAATACCGTGATTGTGCTGTATGTTGATCAGTTGAATTTGTTGTGTCTTCTAGCCTGATGAAAGATTATTTTTTTAAGCCGCCCATTAATCAGTTCAGCCTGAACTTCCTGGATCAGGAGCTGGAGCGATCCTACAGGGTCAGCTATCAAGAAGAGGTGTGTTTTTCCTTATAATTTTACTAAAGAAATTTGTTCTCACTGAGCCACTCATGATTAGTTTTGAACTTTAGCAAGTGACAGGAGAATGAAGGCTGATATTGACTTCTGGCAATCTGTAAATCCTAAGTTGTAACTATATAGGAATCTATCTTCACAAGGGAGAAAAACCAGGCTGGCCGGTTAGTTCTGTTGGTTAGAGTGCTGCCTTGTAACACCAAGGTCAAGGGTTTGAATCCCTGTACTGACCAGCCGCCAAAAACAAACAAACAAACAAACAAAAAAGGGATAAAACCAAACCTTCCTGTGGTCCTTTGTTTGAAAGCACTGCCTCATTGCCAGACCCTTCTTCTGTAGCTGGTGTCCCCAGCCCTGGCTGCTCCCGCCACACCTGCCCTGGTCTCTTGAGTGAGACTTCACCACGATGTGTCGTCTGTCTGCTTTCTTCTCTCTGCCTCTCTACTACCTCAACTCTCAGCTCAACCATCATTTATCCTGAGAGACCTTCCCTGACCCCCAGGCTGGATTTTGCTCTCCCGTTATACTTCTTTGCACAAATCCCATTTTGGAGTTTTTGTGTGGTCTTTGAGTCATGTGTCCCCCTCCCTGGACTCTCAACTCCACAAGGCAGGACCCCGTCTCTTGTTCTTACCCCACCCCAGCAGCCAATCCCGTCCCCACACCCACAAGGGCTCAGGAGGCGTTTGTTGAAAGAAAGAAACACAAGGACTTGGAGGCTGCTTTGAATTCTAAGCAGCCAGATCCCTGCATTCTTTCTTCTGGGTCCAAACGCAACCTCTCTGAGTACTTCATAGTCAAAACTGCATCATGCCCTCCCCACCCCAGAGCCAAGAGGAGTTTTCATTCAAATTTCATCACCTGGCTAGATGATCTTCAGTCGCCTCCTAACCCTGGCCTCCTGGTCTGCACACCAAGATTGGTAGCACCTTCTTTCCACGGGCTGCTGTGAGCACTGATGATCTGGCCACAAAAGGGCCCAATGGGGCCGGGAACTAGTCCTGGACATGTTAGGGTCATTATTTTCTCCCTCCTAATTCCCTAGCAGTGTGGGCGTGCCTCTTCATTATACCTAACATGTGCCGTGAGTCCTCTGCTGCCCTTCCTGCCAGTGGGCGCGAGCTCCCGAGGGTGCTGCTGCCCATCTGCCCCCAGCACCGGCTCCCAAGGGAAGCCTCTCTCACGAACCACCATGTGCACTCATCTGACAGGCGCCATCTTACAGGCGCCAACTTTCATCCGCTGCTGCCCATATCCCCGCCTGTGACTTCTGTCCTGAAGCCAGCTTTCATACCACTGAACCTGGGACCCAGCTGTTCAGTGGAAGCTTCCAGCACGTGGCTCCATGGGACCACCTTCACAGAGGCAGAGTCCTTAACTTTGCCAGCCCATAATTCATCTTTCATGCTAAACGTATAACATGTCTGCAAGAACGTACTGGTTTGTAATGGGTTGCTGTGTGACTGAGCAAGTTTCTTAACTTCTCTGGGCCTTAGTTTCCTCACTGTTAAATGGGGCAAAAGCAGGGAGATGGCCCACCTACAGCACTTGTCACCCCATACCTGGTCCTGGCAGGCCAGCGCTCAGTGCATGTGCACGTTGTTTCCAGCTCAGTTACACGTCACGCCCCCTGCAGCCGCTTCTGTTCAGCCCGTCCCCTCCCTCTCCGAACAGGTCATAAAGAATTCCCCCGTGAAGACTTTCGCCAGTGCCACCTTCAGCTCCCTGCTGGATGTGTTTCTGTCGACAACCGTGTTTCTCATCCTCTCCGTCACCTGCTTCCTGAGGTATGGGGCCGCCGCCATGCCTCCCCCACCCGCTGCCTTGGCGGTCCTCGGCGCGGCCCTGCTGCTGGAGGTGCTGTCTCTCGTGGTGTCCGTCAGGTAAAGCTGCAGGGGGTGGGACTCCAGCTTTAGCCTTTAGCTCCCTCTTCTGGCTCCACAGTTTACGGCTGAGCAGTCTGACTGCAGCACAGGGAGAGTGGCCCTAAGCCAGCCATCCCTCCACACTGACTTCTGGTGATAAGCCCTCATTCCCTCCCCCCTCCCCCACTGCACAGCGTCCTCCCTCCCCAACGCTGGCCCTTGCACAAGTGGGGACCTGCTTTACTGTGGAGGACCAGTGCCCTCTGCAGCCCCGACTGCCACCAGCACGTCTCTGGATCTCCTAAAGCAGACACTTAAAAGGGAAGAGTGGGAAGATAGGAAATGACAACAGGAGGGAGAAAAGGAATGAAGTGTATAGGGAGCAACTAACAGGCGCCACTTCTGAGTGTCAGAGCCAACTATGAAGCCTCAGGAGGGACCGTAGCATTAGGCAGTGGCTTCTTAGATCTGACACCAAGTGTACTCCACCAAAGGAAAAAATAAATAAGTTCAACTTCATCAAAATTGAAAACTCAGTGCTGCAAAGAACACCATCAAGAAAGTGAGAGAGGGCTGGTGGTTAGCTCAGCTGGTTAGAGCGCAGTATTGTAACATCAAGGTCATGAGTCTGGATCCCTGTACCAGCCAGCCACCAAAAAAAAAAAAATAGCAAAAGAGAACCCATGGAATGGGAGGGAATATTTTCAGGTCACATCTGTGACAAGGGTCTGATATCTAGACTGTGTAAAGAACTCATACAGCTCAATGATAGGAAGATGAGCCACTTTAAAAAGAATGAAGGTTTTGACTAGACCGTGGGTGTTGCCAGGGCGGCTAGGCCCTCCAGACCAGCCCAGCATGAGGCTCACAGCTGCCCCAGTGTTTCTGACCCGGTGCAGATGCACAGGGCATTCTGCTTATGTGTACACAGATCACCCTGTGTCATCTGCCTCCTGGGCACCATGACATCAGGTGCTCGCGCCACACCACCTTATCCAGCTCTGTCACTCAACAGGACAGCTGTTGGCCTAGCAGAGTTCCACTAGCAATTGCCCCCAAGAGCTGGGAGTAAAAGAGAAATTGGCAGAAGGGCCCCGACCTTGAGTTTCTGTGACTCTTACCCAACATCCCAGTGCAGAAGAAAATAGCTTCACATCTAGCCCTGAGGCTTCCAGATGCTAGTTCCCTTTGGATTGGACAGGCTGGAGTACCTGCCCCTCCCTTCCGCACCCACCGTCCCGGCGCTCTCCAGCCCATCACCGAGGCCTTTCTCTGGCCAAGCCCTCCTCCCTTGGTTGAGATGACACTAAGGTGTGTTCTCCCCCATCTCCCAAATTCCCATCGCCCACAGCCAGCAACCCTCTCCACAGCATGGCCCTTCCTGCCAGCCTCTCCTCCACATCAGACCCACCCACCCCTGCGCTTCTAGGGACCCACTACCAAAGAAACTGCTCACACTCAATCCCTTGCCAGGGTCTGCTCTGTGGAGCCCAAAAGAGGCATCCCTAAGCCCCTAGTTTGTTTGGGTTTTTTAACTCTTTTTAAAAAATCAGCTTTATTGTGATATAATTCACATATAATAAACTCACTCATTAAGTGTACAGTTCAGTAGTTTTTAGTAAATTTACAGAGTTGTACAAACATCACCACAATATAATTTTAGGGCATTTCTATCACCTCAAAAAGAAACTCCAGGGCCGGCCTGGTGGCGCACTGCTACAGTGCGCGGCTTGGGAGCGTGGCGGCGCTCCCGCCGAGGGTTCGGATCCCACATACAGACCGGTTCCCGCTCACTGGCTGAGCGAGGTGCGGGCGCAACACCGAGGGTTGCCCTGACACTCAGAAGCGGCGCCTGTTACTTGCTCCCTATACACTTCATTCCTTTTCTCCCTCCTGTTGTCATTTCCTATCTTCCCACTCTTCCCTTTTTGCTGGTCCCGGTCCGGTACGGGCGCGACACTGAGGGTTGCGATCCATTGCCGGACACGAAAAAAGACAAAAAAGGAAAAAAAAAAAAGAAACTCCATACCCATTTACAGTCACTCCCTCGACATCCACCCTCCCTCCCCCCACCATGGAAGTCTCTGTCCACCAGAGGTCTACAGCCTTTCTCAGAGGCTTGCATGGTCTCTATACCTTTTTTTTTTTTAACCGTCTAATCATTGTTCCAGTGTTCCCTGTTCCTTCAGACCCAATTCCAAAGAACATGGGCTAACCCAGGTTTGGGGACTGCAGAGGGCTGGAGGATGGGCTGGGCTGGGCCCATCTGTGCTCACGCACCCCGTGCACACCTTGTTAGTGAGGCGGCCCCTGTACTCCTGAGTGGGCATTTGGTCTGATTTTGTTCCTTTTGCCAAAATCATCAAAGCGTGGAAGAGGTCGGGACCTTCAAAGGTTTCCTCTGGACCCACTGAAGGCCACAGTTAGGGCCCCAGATCAACAAGAACCTGTGCTGAGGAATGTGTGGGAGCCCCAGAGAAGCCAGTTCTGCAGCTTCCTTGGTGACAGGCCTGGGGTCTCCCCCTGGTCTAGAAGGCTTCCCGCATCTTGACTCGGCCTCATTCCTCCACTGCAGTCCCACACAAGTGTGAGAATAGCTGGTCTGGTCCTGGGAACTCTGCGGTTCCGGGGACTGTTGTGAAGCACCCCTAATCCCCCTTCTCCTGGCTGGGAACTCGGTTCCCTCTGTCCCTCCTCACAGGGCCTGTATATTCTTCGAGCATATTTGTGTTTATTCTCAGAAATATTACAAGGCCTCCATTACCCTTTAAATATCAGGAAGCCAGAGCTGTACAGGACCTTAAAGGGTCAGACTGTGCCTGAGTCCATGTGGGAAGTGGCTGGAGAGTTGGGACTTCCCCGTTGAGGCCAAGCTCAGCCAGTGGTCAGTGCCCTGCAGGTGTCAGGACCCAGGGCTTGGACGCCTGTGTGTGTGCGGGAGGCTTTCATGCTGTTGGATCACAATAGCAGTTCCTGGCCTCTCCAGAGGCGAGGGCAGTGGGCCTGTCCCAGCCCCACCGTCCAGACTGCCCTCCTCAGCACACCCCTAGACCGCCACCCTCAAGACCACCTGCCCCAGAGGCAGGTGGGAATGGTGAGTGCAGAGTGGTGGCTCTATGATAGACTTCATTTGGGGCCTGTTGATATTACCGTTAGATGTGCTCCGTTAGACCAGCTGAGGCGGATGCTTAGCCTTCCACAAGCATGTTTTCTCAGAATACAACAAGCACCCTGAAAATGGGGTCCACTGAGCTGGGTGAGTCCAGTTTACTTACCTCCCACCAAGGGTAAGGGACTGGGGAGCTCTGCCTCCCCCCACACCCACCCCAGAGGCCGCAGCGCTGGCTGGTGCCCCCCCAATCTTCCTGGCAGGCTGACCCACCCGGCCCCCGTTTGCTCCCGCTGATGGCCCTTCCTGTCACAGGATGGTGTTTTTCCTGGAGGACGTCATGGCCTGCACAAAGCACCTGCTGGAGTGGATTGCCGGCTGGCTCCCACGCCACTGCATCGGGGCCATCCTGGTGTCACTCCCTGCTCTCGCTGTCTACTCCCATGTCACCTCCGAATTTGAGACAAATATCCATGTGAGTACAGTCTCCGTGGCTTTGTCTCCATGCTCTTCTGGACTCCCTGCTCTCCTCTTGCTCTTTAAATAGGCATGATTACTTGGGATAGTGATTTAAATATAGGCCCTTAACAAGGTGGACACTCTGTACCCACCATGAGCCTGCCCATTTAAAAGACAACTTGGCTCAAGCTCTGTCGTGAACCATGTTGGGAGGATCCTCAGGGGGCAAGAATCCTCCCATCTTCACTTGGTCTTCACCAAGTTTCAAACCAGTTATTTCCATCATGCTTTACAAAGAAGCACCTGTCCCACGTTTCCAAACAACACGGGATAAGGTGCCCATCCCCAGAATTGGCACAAGTAATTGACCTGCACCTGCATTGGCTGCTGCTGATCAGGGACAGAGCTTCTGTGTTCAGCTCTACAGAGTGAACTAATGCCTTGTAGCAGGTTATATTTTTGGTGCGACTGACTGTACCACGAGCTACTGGGTGGGCCAGTTGCATTTGGTCCTTTAGCACCAACTTACATGTCATTGGGCACGTGGCAGGTGCCTGGAGAAAAGTTTCTCAAAGGTAACATGGGTGGGTGTCAAATCAGGTGTCCATTCCCCCAAAATATGTGCCATTTCCACACCCCCTAGAGAATAGCTCTAGTACCAGCATGACACTGTAACCTAAAGCACTGGGTAATGAACCCAAAGATGTGTGATCTGTCCTGGAAACTGCTGGCTAACCAGAAGTAAGGATGACTGCAGATAAAGAAGGAATTTGGTGCAATTGGCAATATTTTTATAAGAAACGGAAGTGTAAGTGAGGGAGCATGTGCTTTAGGATGGGCAGGCTCAGGTGGAGCCCTGGGAGCCCCGTAGGTTGGGGGGCTGGGAGGCTGGGGAAGTGGGGGAAGTAGTTGGGGGGGGCATGGGGGCCACTGCTGATGCCTGCACTTCTTGCAGTTCTCCATGTTCACGGGCTCGGCCGTGCTGGTGGCCATTGTGCACTACTGTAACTTCTGCCAGCTCAGCTCCTGGATGAGGTCCTCACTCGCCACCGTTTTGGGGGCCGGGCCGCTGCTGCTGCTCTACATCTCCCTGTGCCCAGAAAGGTATGTGAACAGTGTTATGCATCTGGGACCCTCGACACAGGACCACACTGCCCGAGTCACTTAGGGCTGGGCTGTGCCAGTGCATTAGCATTGACGCCCTCCTCAGTGAGACATTTACCACACGAGCCAAAAGAACCTCCAACGCACACGATATCAGAAAGTTAATAAAAGGCCCTAAGAGTGGTATGCAAAGGAAAGAAAAAGAAAATCATTTAACCACATTCTGCATATTTGAATATAGACATCCTGGGGTGACTGTCCCCGGGAGACATAATGCAGGAGTCACATGCTGAACTTCTTTTTTTTTTTTTTTTTTTAAAAATAGATGACCAGTAAGGGGATCTTAACCCTTGACTTGGTGTTGTCAGCACCACGCTCACCCAGTGAGCAAACTGGCCATCCCTATATGGGATATGAACCCGGGGCCTTGGTGTTATCAGCACCACACTCTCCCGAGTGAGCCACTGGCTGGCCCGCACATGCTGAACTTCTTTTTTTTTTTTTTTAAAAAAAAATGACCAGAAAGGGGTTTTTAACCCTTGACTTGGTGTTGTCAGCACCACGCTCACCCAGTGAGCAAACTGGCCATCCCTATATGGGATATGAACCCGGGGCCTTGGTGTTATCAGCACCACACTCTCCCGAGTGAGCCACTGGCTGGCCCGCACATGCTGAACTTCTGATGAATGAATAAGACCCTAAGCCATTTACTACACGATGATCAAGAAGATGCAAGAACAGAGGTGCAGATAGACACGAAAGTGGAGAGGGAGCTGGCTGTAACCTTACTTGAAGTGGGGTCCATGGACCAAGACAGGTTACAGATTGTTAAAGTGGAGGAACCAGAGGCATACGGTGATTGTACAAGTGACATGGTCCTTATTTATAAATGCTGTGTCAAGACAGTTGTTCATATTAGGGCATGAGTGACCAGCACTGGACATACATCTTCTGTTGTGAAAGCCTTCACATACCGAGGAGCGTGTTCAGTCTCTGGGATTCAGACTGGCCTTCATGCCCGTGTCCCTGATAAGTGCCGAGGAACAGAGAGGGTGGTGTGGACAAAAAACAGGAGTCGGTGGTAGACCTCTGGGGACAGGATCCATCCTCACCATTGTGCTACAAAAATTAAAAATTAAGGCTGGCCTGTGGCTCACTCGGTAGAGTGCGGTGCTGATAACACCAAGGCCACGGGTTCGGATCCTATATAGGGATGGCCGGTTTGCTCACTAGCTGAGCGTGGTGCTGACAACACCAAGCCAAGGGTTGAGATCCCCTTACCGGTCATCTTTAAAAAAAAAAAGAAAATTAAAAATTAAAAATATAAAGGATGACAATGATAGGTGTTGTATTTAAAATATCCTATATTAGTGAAATCCAGTACGATCCTATCTTTCATGTGTTCTAATTGAATAATGTGTGGTTCTTAGTTTGTTCAGAAGAGTCTCCAATTGCCTGTTGCATATGTGCCACTGGCTTTGTGGCTTTTTTAACTTTTTTCAACTAAATATGTATTTGAAAATATGTAATACCTTGGATAGCAGAACCACACGGTGAGCAGTTTATTCAAATATTTTATGTCCTAAACCCATTAAGCTTTCATCTGTGTAACAAACGTCTAAATACTGGGCTTTTTCTATAACTACTTATAAAAATGTTTCACTATTATCGTGTATTGAAGAACCATCTATTTATAATTGCAGAAGGTTTAGGCAAGCAGGATATTTTAAAGTTACATGAGACATCTCTTCATTGTGCTTTGCAGGAAATATAACATTTGGGCTCCCTAAATTATTATGACAACTGGGGGGACCCCCAGTGTTTCCAGAATGCCCCAAAGGAGTGGCATTGCTGTTGCCGAGGACTACTGCTTTAGTAATGCAGAAGCACAAAGTGATCCAGCTTATCACAATCTCAGCAGTCTCAAATGTAATAGTCATGGTGCAGCACAGGGTAGTAACAAAGCAGCGGTCAATTTACTTAATAAAATAATAACAATATGAAAGATACCCAAATATCTGCAAGTTAAGATCACAAAGGAAATTTAAAGTAGAGCTGTCATTCAGTATTTGAAAGGAAACTTTGATGAATAGTTACGTTACTTTAAGCAAAATGAAGCATAGTTTTACCTTTTCAAAGGTGGAATTATGGCCATTATAAAGCTGGAAGAGCATGGAATTCCACAATCTGCCTTTTAACCTTCGAGATCCATCACGAATACCTACCTCATCAGCCATTCACAGTGACATCTAGTCACGGCTGTGGGGCTTTTCCACATGGACCTAGAGAGCCAGAGTGGAGGGGGACCACTGCCGTGCCTGTGCCCACAGTTCAGAGAACAGATCTCAGTGGGGCTGGCGGTTGAAGCTCCCTTGTAAGATCCCTGAGCCCACCCACCCCTGTCATTGTGAAGCCTGACCAGGGTGGGGAAGATGCGTGGAGGGAAACAGAAACATAAACTGAACTTTGTGAAAGGGGAGGGGACTTGAGAGGACTGCCCCCAGCGCTGGGAGGATGTAGACGTGAAAGAAAGGTGGATTTCCACAATGTTGTAGTCATGTCTGAGAAAAGGAAAGTTGTTTAAACTCTCCTAAGATTGCTTTCTATAATGCCTTCTTTGCTTTTTAAAATATTTTTCTGCATTTTAATTTCAGTTCCATAGTGATTTCACCCCTCGATGCAGTACAGAATTTCAGGTAAGCTTTTAATATTGAGCCTACATCTGAATAAGTGAGAGTGACTATATTACTACTGCTTGTGTCTGAGCTTCCCAAAAACAGTTGTTATCTTGAATAAAATGAATGATATATGCATTCTTAAAAGAGAAACTGGAAAATATCTACTTATTGAAATATCAGATCATAGTTGTATCTCTTTGGGGAAATAAAATGATTATTATGACATATATTAGAGTTGGTGTAATTTTATGTAAGACTTTAGCATGTTACTAAAGGAAATCTCATAAATCAAAGAAAAAGTTATTTTATTCCCTGAAATAATTTGAAATAACTGACTAGAAATTTGAAATAATAAATGTTAGACTCTTGCTTTACTATAAACATAAAAATAAATTCTAAATAAATTGAGGAGTTTATATTAAACTGTATGAAATCTGGGAAAATAAAATTAAATAGTTTTCAAGTCTCTAAAACAAAGATAACTTTCCAGTCTTATAAATAATACATAGAGGGCCGACCCCGTGGCGCACTCGGGAGAGTGAGGTGCTGGGAGCGCAGCGGCGCTCCCGCCATGGGTTCGGATCCTATATAGGGATGGCTGGTGCGCTCACTGGCTGAGCGCGGTGCAGGAGACACCAAGCCAAGGGTTGCGATCCCCTTCCCGGTCACAAAAAATAATAATAATAAATAAATAAATAAATAAACAATACGTAGAACCACAAAGAAAAGACTACAAATTCAAAGGAAGGGAAAGAAAATCAAAGCAGACAGAAAAATCTTTATGGGGCTATTATATAAAGAACTAATTAAGATCTGAATAAAGGACAAAAAAATACCAAAAACTTCACAGTAGAGGAAATGTGGGTAGAAGGTGAGTATGGGAGTACAATCAATACTGTGGCTACTGAAGTCATTGCACATTTTAATAACTACAAAATTCCTTTTGGTATTTTCTTTTAATTGATAAATAATAATTTCTTTTGGTACTCTAAATTGGACTTTCAAAAAGTTGTAACGTGAATACCCAGAGCAGGCAGTGGTGTGGTACATTCATAAGTTGGTGGCTAATTTTTTTTTAGTTGCCAAACTTTTAAAATATGTTTATTTAATCCTCACAATAACCTGACACATTAGGTGACTTTGTCCCCGTTTTCAGATGAAGAAACTGAAGCTCAGAGAAGTTCAGGAAACTGCCTGCAGTCACACAGCTAGTGTCTGGCAGTGTTTAAACCCCAGCCTCCCTCACTCTCAGGCCAGGCCCTTTCTGCCATGCCTCATCACTGCTCAGAATGCTGCAATCATTTTGGAAAGTAATTTGACAGTCTATAAAAAACAATCATAAAAATGTTCATAGCTTTAACCTAATAATTCCATTTTTGCTTATGTGCTGAGGAAATAATTCAGCATACAGTAAAGGCTGCATGCCTAAAAATATTGATCACAATGATTGATAATGTTGAAAATTTATCAGTTGTCTGTAATAAAGAAATGAATTAAATTATGATACATACACTCAAATACTATAACTTAAAATACAGCAAGTATAGAAAATATTTATGATTTTCACTTTTTATTTATTATGTGAAATTGTGTATGTACTATAGCTACAGCTAGGTATTTTATTATGTATATTAAAAAATTGGTCTTGCTCCTGCCTTTCCTTGCCATGTGACACTGTGTGGCTGTAGGGTCACTACCAAGTAGAAGGCCCCCACCAGATGTGTTCTCTAGACTTTGGACTTCCCAGCCTCCAAACTAAATAAATATAAAAATAAAAAATAAATTTTATTTCTTTATAAATAAAGAAATAAAATAAAAAATTATCAGCCTTGGGCTGGCTGGTTAGCTTAGTTGGTTGGAGTATAGCCTTATAACACCAAGGTCATGGGTTTGGATCCCCATACCAGCCAGCTGCAACAAACAAACAAACAAATTGTAAGAGATGTAAAACTTGTGATATAATAATGAATGATGATTACAACTATAATATTTAAAATCAAAACACCTAACATCTTTTTTTAAGTTAACTTTTATTAATGTGTAACATATGCACAGAAAAGTTCACAAGTGGACATACCATTTAACTACTTCCAGACCAAGAAATAGAACATTACAGTACCCCAGAAGCCTCCCTCATGTCCCCTCCTGGTGACCCTGCATCCACATCCCTAGACATAAATTTTAAATGGCACTGAAATACACCAAAATGTTAACAAATGCCGTATTTAGCTTGGATAGGACTATGAGTGATCTTTCTTTTCTATTTTTCTCTATCTTTAGATCCCTCTTCTCCATGATAATAGATTATACTATATTTTACTCTTCCATTATGACTTAATGTGCAACTGTTAAGTCACAAACTGACACTTGCATTTAGTCATATAAAATTCCTCTTTTTGAAACGGACCTTTGCTATTTGAATTTAGGAACAGGATCAACACCTTTGCTCCTTCTGTATTAGAATAACAAATACAAGTTATAGAGTGGAAGTAATTCCTTCACCTGCTTGTTACAGGTATCTTCTTGCAGGGCAGCCCCCTTGGGCACTGCATGTAAGTGCTGTGTATAAATTGTTCTTCCTTTTAAGCACAGGTGAAAAGCAAAATGTTGGAGTCTGTTTCCCTTTCCTTCTCAGCCTAGCCCACGTTTTGCCATCCCCTCCCCCACCCAGAGGGGACTGTCCTGTGCCCGTCTTTGGAGTCTGGCCACCCTGCTGGCTTTGGCTACAGCACAAATGTGCTGTAATAGCCATAGTAAGAGACAAGAGCAACAGACCAGTTGAGGAAACCCAGGTACTGTCACCCGTTCCTACCATGGAGATCTAAAATACCTCGTTATAACGTTAAGACGATGTTAAACCTTGGTGACATGTACTCATAAAGAGGTCTGCTCCTTGGTGCCACCACTCTGGAGAAAGCAAAAGAAAAGTCACCTCCTAACCCTATGATATGGGCTCACAAAAGAGAAAACTTACCTTCTCCTTGTCCAGGTTCTCTTCCTATTCTACTTGAAAGCCAACATGAGGACTGATGTGGCTGGACATAAATAAGTGTTAGTCATCTAAAATAAATAGTTACTTTGCTTAGTTCTTGAGATTCACAGTATGCACTGTCATTTGTTTCAATGACAGCACAATAAGTAAGGGAAGCATGGGGTGTCTCACCATAGAGGAACTTTTTGGTTCCTGGCTCATGGGACCTGTGTTGGGATCCCCAAGACCACTTCAGCTGGATTTACAGGACTCGGTGCACCATTGTAGTCAGGCTGTCATAGCAGCAGAAGGACACAAAGCAAAGTCGACAAAGGGAAAAGGTACCTGAGGTGAAGCCTGGAGGAAACTAGACACCAGCTTCGAAGATTTCTTTCTCAGTGGAGTCACACAGGGCACACCTGATCCCTCCAGCCATGAGCTGTGACAACACATGTGAAGTGTTGTCCACCATGGAAGCTCAGTAGAGACTCCTTGCCCAGGCTTGCTTTTTGGTTTTTGTGGGTTTTTTTGGCAGCTGGCTGGTATGGGGATCTGAACCCTTGACCTTGGTATTACCAACACTACGCTCTAACCAAGTGAGCTAAACGGCCATCCATCCAGGGTTTTCATTAGGGGCTGGTCATGTAGGCAGCCTCTGCCTGGCATGTGCCAGAATTCCAGGCTTCCAGAAGGTAAGCAAGCATTCAGCGGAAGCTTCATTGTACAAACAGTCTAGGAACCGTGAGCCGCAGCTCGTCTTCACGGTTTACATCTGCGGGGATTGATACCCAGAAGAAGTCGTGGCTTGCCAAGGGCCCCAGAACTCCTCAGGGGTCCAACCAGGACAGAGCCGAGTGTTCTATCCCTAGGCCAGGGCTCTTGTGACTGCTGCACTGAGGGTCATGATGGTCACATTGGTCATGTTCATAATTTTTTAATATCTGTAAGTCCCAGTTAACAGTAGAACTTGTCAAACACTTTGATTAAAGAACTGAGCTTTTAAACTGAGGACCCATCCATTTGATATACGGTATAATTACATTTCTATAGGGACCAAGTCTATTATTACATAAAATCCAGTAACCCACTCTGTGCACTTCAGAAATGCATCAGGGTACAAAATATTTATGAACAGAATAATCACAGTGCTATGCAAAAATAGAAAAAGACTAGAAGGAAATTCAACAAATGTTAACAGTGATTGCCTCAGGATAGGACAATGCCGAATCATTTTTTTCTTTCTAGTTTTTCCCTAATTTCCCTAATTTTCTGTAAGTATGTAGTATTTTTAAATGGGAAAAACTTGTATTTAAAACACAAGCTTTAAAAGAGATCATGCTAGTTACTGCTCATCTTCAGTTCTCTGACCACAGTGTCTCCCGTCAGGACCATCAAGGTGGAGACGAGCCCTACCCAAAGTATCGGAGGGAACGGAAATTGGTTTGGCCTCTTAGAAGGGCCATTTGGAAATTTCTAAAGACATTCTAAATATGTGATACAGTCATGTGTCACTTAATAACAGGGATACGTTCTGAGAAATGCATCGTTAGCGATTTCATGGTGATGTGAACATCACAGAGTGCACTTACACATCCCCGGATGGTGTAGCTGTATGGTATAGCCTGTTGTTCTGACCACAGTTATGTATGCGGTCCCTTGTTGACCAAAATGTCATTATGTGGTGCATGACTGTATTTAAAATGACAATTCCATGTGCATAAAGATAGAGGTGGAGAAATATTCAATGCAACATTGTAGTAGTAAAAGATGGACATGCTCAGTGTCTGTCAGGAGGACTCTGGTTAAATTACAGTATGTCCATATATTGGAATACAATGCAACTAGAAGAAACTATAGCATTGGTTACCTTAAAGGAAAGGTACTTATTTCCCATTGTTTATACTGTTTGAGTACAATGTGTGTACAGGTTGAGCATACTTAATCCGAAAATCCAAAATCTAAAATCCTCCAAAATCTGAAACTTTTTGAGTGCTAACATGACACTCAAAGCAAATGTTCGTTGGAGCATTTCAGAATTTGGATTTTCAGATTAGGGATGCTGTACTGGTGAGTATAATGCAAATATTCCAAAATCTGAAAAAATCCAAAATCTGAAACACTTCTAGTCCCAAGCGTTTCGGAGGCGGGTACTCAACCTGTATTACTCTTAAAAATGCACATTGTATATATATTTTTAAAACAACGTTGTCTTAAACAACTTTGGTGAAACAGAACTAATGCAGAGTGGGAGGAAACGGTATTTTATCAAAACTTTATATGAGTAGAGAATTTACTTTATTTTACATTTTTTGAGCGGCTGGCCAGTACAGGGATCTGAACCCTCGACTTTGGTGGTATAACACCATGTTCTAACAAACTGAGCTAATCAGCCAGCCCACAGAGTAGCGAACTTATAAAAGTTCTTTGTAAAATTATAAGTCTAAGTCCATTGGATTAGAAATTTGAGAAGCAAATATATCAGAGAATGTTAAATTTCTTGGGTCTGATAATATTATGATTACATTACCTAGGGAAATGTCCTCATTCTTAGGAGTCATGTAGTGAAATGTTAGGACTGAAGCATCATGGTGTCAGCAACTTACTTTCAAAATATTCCACAGAAAGTGTGTGTGTGTGTGTGTGTGTGTGCGCGCGCGCGTGCTGAGAGAGAAAAGGCAAAGCAGCAAAATATTAACAATTGTTGAATCTGGGGATAGGATTATGAGTGTTTGTTTTACTGGTCTTTTAACTTTTCTGTAAGGTTAAGATTTTTCAAAATAAAACAGGGAAAAAATGTTTAAAAGAAGCTAAAGACTTCTGGGAGGGGGGAAGCAATTACAAAGTACATGTTAAAGAAATCCATTACAAAAGTCAGTCTTTATCTCTCCATCTCTTCTGCCAGCCAAATAAACAGAAACAGGCTGCTTAAGTTATTGAAGGTTTAGACTCCACAGAGCTGTGGGTTGCCTGCTGGCTAGCCAGGCTGTTCGGAACTTGGGAGTGCTGAGTAGTAACCTTGTCCTTAAAAGATACACTGAGGCGGCGTGTCCTTTCTCATCTTTTTGCTCTCCAGCTCCCAGCGGAGTCCTTGCAATAGCTCACTGCCGCAGGACAGCAGGAGGCTGGCCAGCCTCATTGGCCAGGAGGTGATCCTCGTCTTCTTCCTCCTGCTTTTGCTGGTCTGGTTCCTGAACCGGGAGTTCGAGGTCAGCTACCGCCTCCACTATCATGGCGACGTGGAGGCAGATCTCCACCGCACCAAGATCCAGAGCATGCGGGACCAAGCCGACTGGCTGCTGCGGAACATCATCCCCTACCACGTGGCTGAGCAGCTGAAGGTATCCCAGACCTACTCCAAGAACCACGACAGCGGAGGAGTGATCTTTGCCAGCATTGTCAACTTCAGCGAGTTCTACGAGGAGAACTACGAAGGGGGCAAGGAGTGTTACCGGGTCCTCAACGAGCTGATTGGGGACTTTGACGAGCTCCTGAGCAAGCCGGACTATAGCAGCATTGAGAAGATCAAGACCATTGGGGCCACGTACATGGCGGCGTCGGGGCTGAACACCACCCAGTGCCAGGATGGCAGCCACCCACAGGGGCACCTGCAGATCCTGTTCGAGTTCGCCAAGGAGATGATGCGCGTGGTGGATGACTTCAACAACAACATGCTGTGGTTCAACTTCAAGCTCAGAGTTGGCTTCAACCACGGGCCACTCACAGCCGGCGTCATCGGCACCACCAAGCTGCTATATGACATCTGGGGGGACACCGTCAACATTGCCAGCAGGATGGACACCACTGGCGTCGAGTGCCGCATCCAGGTGAGTGAAGAGAGCTACCGCGTCCTGAGCAAGATGGGCTACGACTTTGACTACCGAGGGACAGTGAATGTCAAGGGCAAAGGTCAGATGAAGACCTACCTTTACCCCAAGTGCACGGACAATGGGGTCGTGCCACAGCACCAGCTGTCCATCTCCCCAGACATCCGCGTGCAGGTGGATGGCAGCATCGGCCGGTCTCCCACAGACGAGATTGCCAACCTGGTGCCTTCTGTCCAGTATTCGGACAAGACGTCTCTGGTCTCTGATAACAACACGCAGGCCAAGGACGCCCACCCATCCTCGAAGAGAGCCTGGAAAGAGCCCGGCAAAGCTGAAGAAAGGTGTCGAATTGGCAAAGCCATAGAGAAAAATGACTGTGAAGAGCTGGGAATGGAAGAAGCTGACGAGCTCACCAAGCTCAGCGTTTGAGAGCAGGCAGCACAGGCTGCCCCGGTGCTCTGCGCGCCCATCAGGCTTTCTCAGGTGCCGCTGTTTCTGTCCCTGGACGTGGTGTTATGTGGTCATTTCAGCCCCAACTTCTGTGTTATCACAGTCATTCAGGTTCATTTCCACCTGTTTCTTCTTTCCTTTGCTTCCTTCTTGGGGTGATCAGTCCAGCCACATTGAGGAGAGCAAGTGCCTTCAAGGCTTGGCCTTGGCCTTGGCCTCGAGTCTAGGGACTGAGGCCGCTGGTGGAAGTCATGGCTTTGCATATTGTCTGAATTTTAAAACAAAAGCTATGGTTAAGATGTCATTTTTATTGCTTTTTCTCACAGGACACTTTTTTTTTGGCCAATACAATGTTTTTGAATTTATTTTTTCTGCATACATCATAGTGTTTCCCAGTTCCCTGACCTCTCTCTGTAAGCACAGACATGCACGCACACTTGCATTTATCGACCTGACATCAAGTGCCAGTAATTCACCCAGAGGGGACATGCCAGCAGCGCGTGGGAAGAGCGCTCTGCCCCGCAGGCCCTGGCTCACCCGCATGGTCCCAAGCAGTCCAGCCCTCAGAGGCTGGCAGGGACTGTGCCCCTGACAGTGAGTGGTATCAGGGGCTCCTTCATGTGCAGGCCCAGATCGCAAATGCCCCCTGCGCACAAAGCTTGGGAACCCAGCCTCAGGTCTCTCAAAGCCGTTTTTCACCCTGACCCTCTGCCTAGGAGTTCTTCCATGCTGGAGCGAAGGTGTTTGTCTTGGAAGCTAACCCGTCTGAGGGGGAAATGCCAAATAAACGTCTGAGGGTCGCATTTATTTATTTATTTATTTATCAGGAGATGTGTGCATTTCAGGGAGGGGGTGCTGGGTCATTCTAGTGGAGGGAAATAGGCTATGGGGGGTGGTTCCCAGAACGATGACAAGATGTCCCTCAGTGTTTCGGCCACCTGGGGCCACTCCCCCCACAAGGGCCCTGAGCCATGTCCAGTGCACTTTGGAGGTCGGGGAAGCTCTCCAGCTGCTCCTGCCTGAGTGGATCTGGATGGAATTCCGGCCATGCACCAAGCAGGTCTGGGCAGGCATTGCCAGTGCTGTCTCGGCTTCCACAAATTCCAGAAGTTTCTCCATCCTTCCCACTCTTGGACTGCAGAAGGCCTATTTGTGGCGGGATTGAATCTTGTCAACTAATTCCAGCCTCTTGAGGCAGAATCCTTACACTGTATTTAGAGACAGAATCATCTGCATGTGAATGAGGTATGGAGCTGGGGGAGGTGTAGGAAACCTAAGGAAAAGTGCTCTGTCCTCGTGGTCACTAATCCTGTTTGTGATGATGTTTTACCGCATCAAGTCTGAAGTTCACATCAAATTGAGCTCAGGCGAAAGTTGCCCGGTCACAGCCGCAGTCATTTTCTCAGGCGACGATCGGCGAGGCAGGCTTCTTGTCTGTTGAAGGTCTTCACTGCATGCCCCACACGTCTTCCTTCCACTGGTAAATCTCACTGTGTAATGTTCCCATCCCCATTAAGTCCCTTGTCACTTCTCCCCAAAGACGTGCCGAGCCTGCGTTTTGGTGCAAGAAACATCCATTCTGATCAGCCACCTGTCCAGGGGACGTGCCTGGGATGGCTACCCGTGTGCAGCTGGTCTCGGGGTAGGGGCAAGAACATTCTCAGTAGCTGTAAGATTGTACTTCAGGTGTTACTGTCAGTTTGTCAGTCTTCCAATACCTAAGAAAGGCTGGTTGTGCCAATACCTCTTGCTTCTGAAGAATGTATTCTTATAAAATACCGCAGATTTTTTTTCCTTAAAAAACACTACCTGATGCTTTCCTTGCACTTAGGGGGTGTGGACATGTTAGGGTTTCTTTCCCGTCAGTATTAAAGTGTGCATCCAAGCGTCCTCCTGTCCTCTGCCTGCAGGCTGTGTAGCTCCGCGGGGCCGAGTGGTTGTGATGTCTTTGCTGTCTCGCTCCAGATGTGCTCCACGAAGTTCATCTCGCACACACTTCTGCCCTACCAGAAGCTCTCCTTCCCCCACAACAGAGGTGTGTGCGTTCCTCACCCTGGGAGCCCACAGAGCTGCACACCCAAGGGAGAAGTCCTTTACCTCGGGGGCTTGGGCTAGTGCTGGGCAGACAGGAGCCTCTGAGGAAGGGAGCTCACCCAGAGTGTGAAACCATCTTTAAAAACATCCTGAGCCTTCCTAGATAACCAGTCCAGATGTCCTATCTGGACCACGAGGCCCCTGGGGCCCTTCCCAGCCCCTGCCTTGAAGCGCACCTCAATGCAGAACCACTGTGTGGCCCAACCTGTTGGCGTTGAATAAATGCTTGCTGGGGACAGACAGGTTTCTAAGCAGCAGGCTCGAGAGTCATCAGTGGGAGGGACGCGTTCCTCAGGGTGGCAGCACCTCCTAGGAACTTAGGGCAGGAAGCAATACTTCAGAATTGAATGTGTGTAAATAGTTGCTTCAAGTTGCATCTGCTATTTTCTTATCTCCAGCTCAGATCAAATTATATATATATATGATAAACAAGCACACGTAATTCTATCTAGTACAGACCAGTGTAGCGCGTCGGCTTTGAAACCCTTCAATAGCTCGAGAGTCCCACAGATGGTGACACATCTGCACCCGACTGTCACCACCAACATCCCTCCTGAGGACGACACCTGCATATTTGTACCTGACACACAGAGCCAAAGGCCACGTGCTTCCCACCACCAAGGCCATAATCATTTGTAGTTTTCAAAGACACGTCTGCAGTTGAATTTCTAGATTTTGGAGGTAAGCATTTGTTGATTGGTTGTTTTGAAAATTATATCATGCCTAGCGCCTGGAATTAAATGAGCAAGAACCAGCTATTTGCATTTTCCATCTTTCCGTCGTCCTGCTCTTTCTAAATTGTTACTTCTAATAATTTAAAAATGCGTTCACTGAAGAAATGGACATTAAAATATTCTAAAAATCTATTTGATGCCTGGTATTTCCTCACTGAAAAGATTTAGGACAGTTTTTCCTGTGCTCCTCCTGATTCCCACAATTTGTGGCTGAAATAGGAAGTTCACTTTTCCTTCACATCATGACTTTGAAACCAGGGTGACTAAAAGAACCCTGTTTGTATGTGTGTCGTTTTTTTTTTTTTTAATTGGCATATTTTCTACAGTTAACTTTGGTTAAGAAGTATTTATTTTTACATGGAATTAAAAAAAAATAAAAAGGTTGCAGGACAAATTTTGTTTGTGACAATTTCCGTTTTATCAGGCCTTCTAAATAGATTTTCCTGCAACATCTTAAGAGAAGGTAAGAAAATGAAGTAGGTTTTCTGAAAAGGCATGCCCAAGCAGTCTCTCCCTGCCAGAGGACTGTGGATACTCGTATCATGATGGTCCCTGATGTTTGGGGAAGTCAGGTCTCACAGACCCGTTTCAGAATCTGTTCAAAGTCACAGAGCCTCTGTGTTCCCAGAAGAATGCACATGTCATTTTGTCCATATCTTAGGGGTTCACTGCACCTCAAACCTGAGGCCAGAGTGTGGGTCTTCTCAGGTTTAAAGCCTCTTCCCCTGAAGGGTGTTTCCTGGTGAGTCAGGGGTTTCTGAGCAACTCTAGGGCACAGGGATTCTCTTGTAGGCTCTGTGAAAGGAGATGAGGACAAGGCTGGTCCCTTCCATCGCCTTGTGGGGTCCATTTTCTAGGTGATTCTCTGTGGAACCCAATGCCAGCAGGGTCACTGCTTGCTGACGATGGTCTCCTCCTGAGACTGTGTCATGGGCGTCCCAGGAACCTTCCAAGGTTAGGGAAGAGCAGGCTTCGCTGCATTGAAGTTCCCATAAGAACGCAGGTCTTTCTATTAGAAAGGGCACCCAGGGCCTTAGAGGATTTCTCAAACAGTCAAGAAAAGCAGCCTTTAATTTTTTTCAGTAAACCCCAGAACTTGTCATTTGTGGTTTCTCTTTCATTTAAAACCTTTTTCACACATGGTTGCTTTTCCCTGATGGGGGAATCTGTCGTTGAGGCTACCTGGAATAGATCCCAAGTGCCAGGAAAAGAAAGCTAACTGGAGACAGAGCCAAGTGAGAGGAAGTGCTTAAGAAAAGGTACGTACTTGCACACTATATATGTGTACATTTAAGATCTTCCCAAGTATCTATTTTTATACAGTTCCTTTGTAAATAAATAAATAAATAACATGACTCCGAAGAGTTGTTACCAAGTATTAGAATAATTTAAGTTTGGGGAGTTCTGATATTCCTGCTAGGCCTGAAAGTCCAAAGGAGATGAGAATCAAACAAACCAAGTGTCTGCTGGGGTCTCATTCAGCAGCAGCAGTGATTCTTAACCTTTTCTTTTTGGCTCACAAAGTCTTTGATAATTTGATGAAAGTTGTGGCTCCTTTCTCCAGAAAAGCTGCACGTAAAAATCAACCCTCTTAATGTTGCATGTGATATCAGGAGTTCATGAATCCAAATAAAGTGCCCCTGATCCACAATCACCAGAGGAATGATAACTTTTAATGATGACTCTCTGTAGAGGAGGTTTCCAACAGTTTCCTTTGGAAACTCAATTCAACGTGTTAATGCAGTTCATTTACATATGCATTTGTAATCAAAATTATATTTTGGAATTTAATGTCTGAGTTACCTAAACATATTTGAAGAGCCACTCAAAGAGTTTTTTGTTTTAACTTTTCAAAGAACTTTTTAATGTATAAATACAATGTTGGTCAAGTCATTTCCAAGAGATAAGTAACATTAAGCCAGTATTTATTGAGTGCCTACTATGTGTCAAATAATGTCAAATATTTCCTTTAGGTTGTTAAATTTGCTGTGATACTTGAGAATATTTTAGGAACAGCTGTGGTCAGAAACTGCTTTTCATGAGGGCTTTACCACTTTTAATTCCACTAGTAAAGTGAAGCCTTTTATGTCTCCTCCAGAACTGGCCAATGGGACTCTGGACCTCGAGCCAGTCCACTCTAGCTCTGATTCTCTGTGTCTCAAGGGCACACTTGCCTTCACTGAGCCCCAGCATGTGTCCTGTTCTCCAACTCTCCCTAGGGCCCCACCCCCATCCCTCTATCATCCTCGACCTCCCACACCACCTCACTCCCTAACTTGAGGAATATGGACAAACCTACAGCAACGCAAGTGACTTTGTAGCCAGTAAATTTAGTTCTCACTTATGCAGATACACCTCTGCCCATAAGGTAGTCTCCTCTTAGTGAAAATTTTCTTTTTTTTTTTTTTAAAAGATGACCGATAAGGGGATCTTAACCCTTGACTTGGTGTTGTCAGCACCGTGCTCAACCAGTGAGCCAACCGGCCATCCCTATATAGGATCCGAACCCGTGGCCTTGGTGTTATCAGCACCACACTCTCCCGAGTGAGCCACAGGCCAGCCCTTAGTGAAAATTTTCTGCCAGGGAACTCAGAACACCTTGAACCTCATCTGGCCTCATGATGCCCCGTTGTAACCAGGTGGCATACACATTGGAAGGCTCAGGTCAGAGCAGCTGACGGCTCGACCCACTTCAGCCCATTGCAGACCACGATCTCCAGCTACACAGCCCTCTCATAGCAATAGCCAGAAAAGGGATCCCACCACCGGGTCCAAATGATTTCATTTCTTTCCTTCCTCATTCTTTCAAGGAAAGAACAAAGGATCCAGGTGGTAGAGAGGGACCTTGTGCGTTTAAATAGCAAGACCAGACAGTAGTTTAGCAAGTGACTAACAAGGACAAATTCATGTCCCCTCTCCCTTGTTCTTTCTGTGAGACTGATGGCCGAAATGATGTGTGGAAGATGTAAGTTATTACCTAGTTTACAAATAGAATGGAGAAGTTTTTTAATTATTTAAATGATTCTCTGAATAACCCAAACTTGGTGTCCATATGAAAACCAAATTATCCAAACCATCACAGAAGACGGGCAAAGTCTGCCACACGCCAGTCCCATCAAAAGATCAGTGTAAAACACGGGTTATGTTGATGGCTTGTACTCCCTGCTAACTTAACAGAACTAGAACGTGTACCTTTAACACAAAATTGGGGTTTTTTCGTAACTAACAATTACACAATAAATTATTGTGTATAATGTTAGACAGTTCTTACAAAGCTCTTATCATATATCTGTACATCTCCAGTATTTTAGAGGCTTATTACAGAGAAAGAGCAGAAATATTACTTGGCCATTTTAATTGAATTATCATAGAGCATAATTTGAAGTTTTCATGACATTTTGGAAATCTTGGGTAAAAAAATCTGACTCTGCTGACTATTTACAAAGGACTGGGGAAGCTAGCAGTTTACTTTTTTTTTAAAGATGGCCGGTAAGGGGATCTCAACCCTTGGCTTGGTGTTGTCAGCACCACGCTCAGCCAGTGAGCAAACCGGCCATCCCTATATGGGATCCAAACCCGGGGCCTTGGTGTTATCAGCACCGCACTCTCCCGAGTGAGCCACGGGCCGGCCCCCTAGCAGTTTACTTTTGAGAAGTGAGTCTTACAACATGGTGGGTCTTGAGTTGGTGGGACTTTTCTGTGGTAATTTTGATGTATCAAAATGATATTCTTCCCCAAGAGTAAAGACTTCTGGATGGCATCACAGATATGATCAGAATGTTTATTTGTCCCAGAAGAATGCAGCTGAATATTGTCCCTGCTCTCCTGTTTGCATCATTAATTGCATGATGAGTTGTACTTTTCAAAAATTTCAATCAAGGACTTCCATAGACTTTTACAGACCTGAATCTATCACGACAGCTGGAGAGTGTTTGGGTTTTGTTTTTAAAATTGAAGAATGTCATTTATATGCACTTTCAAGACACTAATTAAAACTGAAGAAGATAAGGTGCAGCCATTTTTTTAAAATGAAAGGGATTTGAAGCAATTATCCAGATAATTTAGTATAAAAGCATCCTTTTTCTTAAATTATTTCAAATGAGACGAATTTATTGAATGAATCACATGGATAGTGATCCAATTCTTCAATTCACTTTTCTCATATAGCCAATGCCAGGGTCACTTTCTGTCCTTTTCAGTTCTCGTTCCCAAATTCCCTCATTTCCTTATTAACCTGTCCCTTTTGTTGGCAGAATTGCAGCAGCTCAGGCCTGCACGCTTTGAGAGAAAACCTAGTGCACTGTAGTGAACTAGCATGTGGTAAGACAAGTGTACATGTCACACGTGGCCTCTACCTTGGGATAGTTACCGCAACTCCAGAAGAGTTGCCTGTGCTCCCAACCGGCAGCTTCTGTCACTGCAAACACAGGACCTGCCACCCGTGTCCCTAGCACTAGTCCCCGGGGGTGACTTCTAGGGAAAGCACTCTACGGTGCGCAGAGACAGTCTGGCAGCGAGGAGGAGGCGTCTCTTCTGCTAGTTCCTCTGAAGCGCAAGAAAGCAGCCTTCCAGCACCACACGCAGGGCCACCCCTCCACTGTCCTTTTGGCTTCTTGGTGAACTTCATGTTCTGTTTGTGACACTTCCCTGGACTGGACCTCATGCACTGGCCCAGCTGGAAACACTCAAAGCCCCTCGCCATAAGCTACCACCAGGCTCTGGGCAAGCCTGTGACACCCACTGCTCTTCAGAAAATCGTCTGCCAGTCCCTTCTGGTTTAGCCCCAGGAAGTTGCAAGCTGGACCTGATCCCTGCTCAGGAAGAGGAACTTCACCCTCCACTCCTGGGCTGGCCCCGGCAGTGTCCGGACAGATTTTCAGGCCAGCATGGGACCCAAACACCAATGGTGTGTTTCCTGGGGGCCCCGAAGTTGTCCTTGGAACTGGGGGAGGGCAGGGACAGAGCAGAGGGCCTGGCCAGGAATGCCCGGAAGCATGGATGTCAACGAAGTGCAATTCACCACCGTCCAGCGACACCCCCCTGCCCGCCAGTGCTGCATCTCCAGGCGTGTCACAAGCCATTGGACGGGTGTACCCAGCGGGCTCCGCATACATCCTCCCCACGCTTCAGCATTAAACCGAATAAATAACACGCGCTGAGCACCAAGTGAAAAAACCAAAGCCTTAACGTCCTCTTTGAAATCGCGTGTCAATTTCATGATTTGTAAACATTGTAGGATTTAGCCGACCCTGTTATTAACATCACATTCCACTTTCTCAATCCATGCAGCTATCCTCACACCAAAAACAACTCTGCGAGGCACACAGTTGTGATGTAGTGCATAGTGCAGCGACATCAGTCCGTCTAGCTTTGTCCCGACGGGCTGCCATTGCATGATGTTTCCGCTGTTGGTGTCCTCTCCCTGTGAAAGGGGTGACAGTTGTTCCGACAGCCTTTTGTGGATGGTTGTATGTGATGTCCTAAAACTGGCATATTTCACACACGCTGACTGAGATTCCTACCTATGGCCGTTGTCTTGCTTGTCATGAAATAAATCACAGAAGATTGTAAAGAATCTTGCTGTTCCTAAAGCATGGATAGTTTTCTTCTTTAATCATCATGTTTTCTAGAAATTGCTAGTTTTTCTTTCTTTCATCCCCTCCAAACTTCTTCTCATCAATACTTTCCCATCTTCTCTTTTCCAAGAGACAAAAACACTGCTGAGAGGGAAACTCAAAGTTTCATTTCAGTTAAAGGGCAGAGAGTTCAGGAGCCTAATTGTAAATCCAAACAAATTAACTGCTTTTGCTCTGTCAACAACCAAAACCAGGAAGAACTGTATCTGCGAAATATTAAGCTATATCTGTACATAGATAAAAGTACATTCATGTTTAATTCATTGCTACAGGCTTTGTAATCTATTGTATATTCAAATGTTTTACTGTATCAGAGAAAATTTCACACTATAGATCAAGAAAAGCTGGGAAAATCATTCAAAATACAGTATAATTAACTCAGATTTTTTTGTTTGTTTATTCTGGGGTTGGCCCAATTTCAATGTGCATGATAGAAGTTATTGACCAGAAAATTAATTTATCTGCAAGACTCCTGAGGCCTCTTTTGTTTGTTTTTTGTTTTTGTTCTTGGTGGCTGGCTGGTATGGGGATTTGAACCCTTGGCCTTAGTCTGAGGGCTCTTTTGAACACAACACCAGTTCACAGAGATTACCCATCCATGTATGCATGGTGCAACTGAAGGGGGACGCAGGCTGGCCGTTGCAATTTTGCATTTTAATCCAGCCAGCCAAAGCGCCAGGGCTCGGGGAGGCCACTGCTGCCAGGTAGCCTGTCCTTGGCCCCGACGCTGGCATTTCCAGGAAGAATGTGCTGCAGCCCTTCATCCAGCCTGCCTTCCTCAGCTCCCTTCGCTCAAATAGGTTGTCTGGAACACACAATGTGGCTATGAGCTTCTAGGGCCTTGAATGCTGCTCTTGGGTTGGGAGGTCCAGTAGCCCTTTTCCAAACAGGAACCTGTGCAGAGAGACAAATACAGAAAAAGAGCAAAGACTCTCCTCCCTGTGGTGGTCTCTCTCCCTGGCTCCAAAAAGGAAGGGGAAGCCTCCTAAATTAAGAAACATGTACGAGACACACTGTTAATGTTTCTGGTTCCAGCTTTCTCTGTGACTGCTGGATTTTGTTCAACACTGAGCTCACAGACAGGAGTGAACCAAACCTTGTTTACTTTGGACTGCTTTGAGCAAAAATAGAAGAAAAGAGCTCATTTTTTCCAGTGATTTTTTGTTTTTCATCAATAGTACAAATCCAAAGTAAGTATGTATTCACTGGCCCAATTTCCCAATCTTTTAACTTAGAAGTGTGACTGCCAGTTTCCTAGGTCTTAAGAACATGCTGAAAACGAGCAGCCAGGTTTAGGCACCCAGAACTCATAGAAACTTCTTTCCATGTGTGGTTGGATCAGATTTCCAGAAGTTCTGTTACACGTATAGCTCTTAACTCTGAGTTTGACTTTTTAAGCTGCTGTTGGATAAACAGGTATGTGGAGCTGATTAGCAAACATGATACACAGAGAAGCTATGTTCTCCCTGGGAGGATACTGGACAGTTTTGGGTTTTGTTATAGTGTTTTTTAATTCAGCTCAACTATTTAGAAAGAGAAAATTCTCCCAACTATTTAGAAAGAGAAAATTCTTTGCATTGTGCAGGGAAGAACGACAGTTAGATGTGCATATTTTTTGTTTGTTCTTTGGTTTTTTTGGCAGCTGGCTGGTTCCGGGATCCGAACCCCCTGACCTTGGTGTTGCCAGCACCATCCTCCCTCAAGTGAGCAGTCAGCCAGCCAGATGTGCATATTAACAAATACCTTTATGGCTACATTTTTTTGGTCCACGCAGGAAAATTATTCAAGCTCTTTTATCAAGCTTGTGCAAAAATAAGAAAGTATCTCTTGCCCTGATTCCACCTCACCTGGCTCGGACTCTGGCACTGCCCAGGCTGCCCTGCCACTGCCTCCATTCCCAGGGTGCTGGGGCCTGGACAGCCTGGCTAGGAGGGACCCCCCCGCATTACTTTCCCCTACCCGCAGGCCCCTCCACAGCTGCCACAGGCAGGTGAGGGGCCGTTAAGAAGATCCCAGGACCCACAGTGCCCCGCTCAGGACATGGACATTGTAGGTGGCAGGAACAGGGGAACAGGATGTTACCTCCTCCCCAACCCAATAAAGCCATTTCATCCTTTCCAGTTTGGGAGGAAGTGAGGCCTGCTCCTCTTGCATTTATCCCCACCCCCCCACCTCCCTCCTGAGCCAGGCACTGAAGCAGGGACAACGGCTCCCTCCACCGAGCCCCTGTGCAGGACCTGGAGGATGTGACCTTCAGAACTATTTGCACGTACCTTCTGCAAAAAGGGTCCCTTGAGGACTGCATGCTGGAGGGTAGTGTGCACCACAGGGTGGTGCCTGTGGAGTAGGGGGTTCCTGTACCCCTTTTGTCCCCAGAGGGACTAGACTCAGGTTAGTTTGGGGGTGGGGACCCCTGTACTTTGCCACAGGCGTGGGGAGAGTTCTCTCCTCATCCCTCTGTCTCCTAACTTGGGTCGTACTTTCTAAGAAGGTGATTCCCCCACCCTTTCCCCCATCCCCAGAACAGAACATGCTGATCACATGCAATATTTCTTACTGTGCTGAGAAGGCACAATGTCCAGGGTTAAAGCTGTTTCACGCAAACACACACACACACACACACACACACACACACACACACGAAAGTTTCTCTTTAATAGTGTCATGCCCTAGAAGGAACCACTTTTCAGCCAGGTGGCTCTCCTGAGATTGAAATAGCCATCCAGGGGACCCCCTCAGACCTTCCCATGTGGCTGGGTGTTTCTTGTCCATTACCATCTGGACAGAAGCTCCAGTTGAACAGCCGAGATACCAATGCTATAGCATTCTTTCAAAAAATAAAGTATCTTGTATAACAAACTCATCACCAAAGGAGTCTATGAGCAAACGCTAAGCCTTAGGGATATCATTCTCAATTATTTTTAAGGGTTTTTCAGTTTTGATTTACCAATTATTTTTCTGGGAGACTTTTTTTTTTTCAATTAAATAAGTCACTTTTGTACTATTGTACAAAAATAGTATTCATTTTAGTTTCGTGGCTTTCAAACGTTTATAGGAACATAAAATTTGATGCCAATGAAATTCATTCATTATCTCGTGAATTGAGGGCCCATCTGTCCTGCATATGTTTCCAGTGGTGGCTTACACGGCCTTGCCATGTATTGGACATATGCATATTTACTGTGCACACACATAAACACACATGCATCAAGACGCAAGATGGGTCATAAAGTAAGGCCGATCTGATTTGGACTAAAATCCCCAAGGAGATCCCAGTGTCACCCCAAAAAGTGCGCATACAAGGGTACTTCAAAAATTTGTGGGAAAATAAAAGCAAATAAAAATCTTTCCATGAACTTTTTTTAGTTCCCCCACATACTGGTTTGCTCTTGGGAATAGACTTAGAAAACAGTCCTTCCAGCTCAGCAAATGTCATTGGTTTCTGTCTGCTCACCACCTTTCATTTGCAATAAACCTGACAAAAACTTCCAGCATGAAAATAGGAGTGTTCGTATTTGAGGGAAATCTTGGCAGAGAGCCACAGACTGTCTAATTCTGCTCTTGTCTTTCTGCCAATAACTCCTTGGCCTCTGCACACTCCACGCAGGCAGAGCCTGAGGATGGATTCTAGTTGCGTCCATTGCACACAGGCCCACAAGCACCCTCAGCAAGGTAGAGCGGGCGATGTGTCCTGGCAAAGTGCGATGCATCGGTTCCAGAACGAGCTGTTTCTCCCCATGGTCCCACTCTCAGCCCCGGAGGAGGGACAGCACCACAGCCTTACACCAGCCCAGTCAAGTTCATTTGAATCTGGTTTGGACTGGCTGGTTAGCGTGATGCTGATAACACTAAGGTCAAGAGTTCGGATCCCCCTACCAACCAGCCTCTAGTAAATAAATAAATCTGGTTTACTTGTCCTTCCTCCCCAATTAGAGGTGATGCTTGACTTCACCAAGGAGGGAGGGAGAGAAAAGAAAAGGAAGGAGGAAAATGCCTTTACTGCTTTTAAAATGGATTTGGTTTTTTAAATACATTTTCTAGATCTCATTTTCAGAATACATCTCCTGCATTAAGTATCCTGCCTTCTGATGGAAGAACTTAAGTTTGACACCTTGTTCCCAAGGAGAAGCCTTCCCCATGAGGTTTCAAGCTAAACAATCAGAAGTGTCAGGATTTGGTCGGTTTCCCCCACAGCCAGCAAGGTGTCCAGCCAACCAGTTAGCCATAGTGTGCTGGGGTGGAGGTGGGCATCCTGGTTTTCTGAAACAAGGAACAAAAGACTGTCTTGGGGCCAAATGGAGCTTGGAGAAAAGATTCAAGTTTCCCGAAGCATGCACCCTTGGCCTCATGGAAGCGGGGCGTGGGGGACGAGAGGATGAGAGTATAGCCCTTTTCCCCTAGCCAGAGGGGTCAGCCTCAGAGCCAGGATCTCCTGCAGGGTGGGGCAGTGCAGAGAGCATCTTGGGGGACCTGTGTGCTTCCCTGGACAAGGGCTGGCCTCTCCAGCCAGAAGGCGCAGGAAACCCTAAAGAGGAGAGGCTGGAACCATCATCCTGTTCCCAACAAGGGACTGAATCTCCTCGTGGGCCTCCACCCAAAGAGAAGGCACAGAACCCAGCACCCGAGGGACCCTGGGCCTGAGCTTAGAGTCTGATGAAGAAGAAGTTTGTTCCACCTAGTCGAAAAGCCATTTAGAGAGTTGAGGTCATGTCAGGAGAATCCTAGAAGTCAGCTCCAGGGATCAGCTTCTGCAGGGACAGGCCCCTTACCACAGCCATGGGTCCTGGAATGTTCCAGAAACATTAAAAAAAAATTGTGTCTGCGAGCTCAGCCTCCAGCATCCCCACTCTTCTCCTAGTTGGTCGGACACCCCCAGACTCTCAGGAAGCGAGGGTGGGTGGGGGAGGAGGGTCTCGGGAGCAGGGCAGAAGGTGGGGGAGGGGCTGATGAAGGAAGCTGTAAACAACCAGGCAGCTGCTCCACAGCTGGCACAGGGCACAGTCCAGGAGAGGACAGCCATGGGGCAGAAGGAGACAGAGGAAGGAGGAGGTGACATGAAGGGCACAGACAGACCTGTTCCAGTTCTTCCTCCTGCGCAGTCTGCCACCTTTGGGACGGCAGGTGGATCCCAGACAGCCCTAGTGTGACTTCCTTAAGCCTAGAACCCACCTCTGGCTTGAGACTGGACAAGAGAGAGACAGACTCTGTCATCTGACCTTTTGTAGCTAAGGAGAGCCTGCTGTGGTGGCCATAGCATGGTGTTTGCAAAGCGCTGTTGGCTTTTTTTTTTTTTTTAGCATTTTTACTTTTTTTTTTGTCTTTTGTCTTTTTCCGTGTCCGGCAACGGATCGCAACCCTCAGTGTTGCCCCCGTACCGGACCGGGGACCGGCAATGGGATTGCAAGCCTCGGTGTTGCTCCCGCGCCTCGCTCAGCCAGCGAGCGGGAACCGGTCTGTATGTGGGATCCGAACCCTTGGGCGGGAGCACCGCCACACTTCCCAAGCGGCGCACTTATCCAGTGCACCACCGGGCCGGCCCCAGCATTTTTACTTTTAATTGAGGTATAATTTACATCAGTGAAGCTCACATAGCTCAAAGAATTTTTACACACTGATACACCTGTATAAGACATTTCTAGAATCTCATAAGACTCCATCACACCAGCTAGTCAACACCACCACCACCCAAGGGCAAGCGCTGTGTCGATCTCTGTTGTCACAAATCACTACTTCCTTTTAACTCCATGACTGATCCAGGTCACTGAAATCCTGCAGTAAGTACTGTTTTGTGTCTGGCTTCTCTCACTCATCGATATGCCTGTGAGGTACCTCCATGTTTGTGCAGCAGAATCTTGTTCCTTTTCATTGCTGTGTAGTATTCCATTGTATGACGAGTCCATGATTCATTTATCCACCGTGTTGAGATCACTTGGGTCATTTCCAGTGTGGAGCTATTATGAATAATGCTGCGAGAAGCGTTCTTGTTAGTGTTGGTATATCTCATTCATGTTCAACCATCTCGAGGTTACACGGGAATGTCAGATCTCAGGGAGAAAGGGGCCCAGCCCAGCCCCACACGAAGTTCTCCAGAAACTGCCTGCTTTGGTCATTCCTTCATTCATCTATTTATTCATTCATCTACTCACCCTTCAAAGAGTTGCAGGGGCCCTATGACTGCTGGGCATTCTCCCACATGAGCAAGTCGTGGGACATCAGGAAGATGTTGGTCGCCGCGAAGGTGGAAGCCACAAGAGGCAGATGGAGGTGTGGTGGCTGTGGGCCCTGCAGCCTCCTCGGCAGTCACCTCTGGAGGTTTCTGCATGCTGACATAGGGCTTCGGGGACCTGAGGCTGGGGTTACCTTGGCCTGTGTTGAGCCTCCAAAGGCTTCCAGTGGGGCTGCTCCCTGAGTTGGGACTGCAGCCAGCTTCCCTGCACCTGCACTGCCTTCCCCACTGTGGGGGTGTCTCCCAGGGCCCAGGCCATGCTTGTCATAGGCAGCATATCCTCATGGCGTCTTCTCCATCTAGAGCCACAAACCACCCCCACACCTAGTGCCGCACACCAATCAAAACCCATTAAGCCAAAATGTGCTACGACAGCAAAGAATAAATCTCTCAAATGATGGATTCCTGGTATTCCAACAACTCTCCTCCCCAGCAACCAATATATTAATTCTAATAAAATGTTTTCTAATGCAATAAAATGCCAGGGATCCCATTTTATAGGAAGGTACATAAAAGGTCAGACATATGTAAGGCACATGGGAGCCAAGGCCAGCCTGGGAATTAAACCAAGGATTAATGGAGGACCCAACTCTGTTCCAGAGCTTGGAGCAGGAACAGGGTCCTCGGCTTCTTCAGCACAGCATGGATCCTACACCCCACTTCTCAGGAAGGGCTCAAGCTAAATCTGCCCCTGGAAGCAGATATTCCCGACTACTATGGATCCTTGGAAGGAAGCCAGGAATAAGGCTGTGGCTTAAATTCCTCAATGTTCAGGCGCATTCCTTCATGTTCAAATGTACGTGGCTGGCTCAAGTACTAAAGCTTAGAGCTGAGCAAAATATTCTGTGGCTTTTTCAGAGAAAGCTGGCTGGGGCTGGGGGATGTTCTTGTCCCTTCCTCCATCCCCAGCATTCTTTAAATTAGGGTGAAATTCACATAATATAAAACTTATCACTTTAGAATGAAAGATTCAGTGGCATTTAGTATGTTCGCAATGTTGTGCAACCATCACCGCTAGCCTGAAACATTTTTATTACCCCCAGAGGTCGCCCCTCCTTCCTCCTCCCTGCAGTCCTGGCAGCCACCAATCCACTTTCTGTCTCTGTGGATTTTCTTATTGTGGATATTTCATTTAAATGAAATCATATGACATATGACCTTTTGTGGCTTCTTTTGATTGGCATGTTTTTAAGGTTCATCCATGTGAAAGTATATATCAGTGCTTCATTCCTTTTTATGGCTGAATCATGTTCCTGTGTATGTATATACCACAACTTGTTTATCCGTTCATCCCTCGATAGGCATTTGGACTGTTTCTACCTTTTGGCTATTGTGAGTAGTGCTGCCATGAACTTGTGTTTACATGTTTTTTTTATATATATGTTTTCAATTCTTCAGGGCATATAAAAGTAGAATTGCTAGGTCTTATGGTAATTCTATGTGTAACTTTTAGAGGAACCACCAAACTGTTTTCCACACGGCTGCACCATTTTACATCCCTACCAGCAATGTATGAGGGCTCCGATTTTTCCACATTCTCGCCAATACTTGTTATTTTCCATCTTTTTGATAGTTGCCATTGTAATGGGTGTGAAATGTTATCTCATTATGGGCTTGATTTGTATTTCCCTAATGACTAATGATGCTGAGCATCTTTTCATGTGCTCATTGGCCATTTTTATATGTTCTTTGGAGAAATGTCTATTTAGATCCCCTTTGTCTGTTTTTGTTTTTTTTCCAATTTATTTATTTATTTATTTGGCAGCTGGCCAGCACAGGAATCTGAACCCTTGACCTTGGTATTATAACACCACGCTCTGACCAGCTGAGCTAACCAGCCAGCCCCCGAGTGGTGTCCCTATAAGAAGAGGAAATTAAGACACACACACACACACAGAGGGAAGACCACATGAAGACGCAGAGAGAAGATGCCATCTACAAGCCAAGGGGAGAGCCCTCAGAAGAAACCAACCATGCCAACACCCTGATGTTGGACTTCTAGCCTCTAGAACACCCAGTCTCTAGTGTTATTATGGCAGCCCAGTACTTTATCTCAGAAGACTTCCTCTCAAAAATCCATAACCCTATTCAAATAATGAGAAAAACATCAGACAAATCCCAGTTAAGGGACACCGTACAAAATATTTGACCCATATTCAAAACTGGTATGGTCATCAAAGGTCAGGATAAAAAAATAAATACATTTTTAAAAAGTCCAAGACACTGTCCCAGCCAAGAGGAGCCTAAGGAGACATGATGACTACATGTCATGTGGGATCCTGGGACAGAAAAAGAGCATTAGGTAAAAAACTAAGGAAATCTGAATAAAGTGTGGACTTGAGTTAACAGTAGTATATCAATCTTGGTTCAGTAATTGTGACAGATGTAGCGTGCTAATGTAAGATGTTAGTAATAGTGCAACTAGGTTTATGGGAACTCTCTTCACAATTTTTCTGTAAATCTAAAATAAAAAGTTTATTTTGAAAAATGAACACAAAATTTGAATGGACATTTCAACAGTGATAAACAAATGGCCAACAAGCACATGAAAAGGTCTCAGCATTATTATTCATTAGGGAATTGTGAATTGTAACTACAATTAGATGCCACTAGGATGGCCATAATCAAAAATAATAAGGGCTGGCCAGTTAGCCCAGTTGGTTAGAGTGTGGTGTTATAATACCAAGGTCACAGGTTCAGATCCCCATACTGGTCAGCCACAAAAAATAATAATAAGTTTTGGTGAGGGTGTGGAGAAACTAGAATCCTTTTATGTCACTGGTAGGAATTTTGCTTGTTTGGGTTTTTTTGTTTGTTTTTTGGGTTTTTTTGGCCGCTGGCCAGTACAGGAACCTGAACCTGTGACCTTGATGTTATTAGCACCACACCCTAACCAAGTGAGCTAACCAGCCAGCTCTCTGACGGTTATTTTATTATTATTTTATTTATTTATTTTTTTGGCAGCTGGTGGTACAGGGATCCAAACCCTGACCTTGGTGTTATAACACTTCACTGTAACCAACTGAGCTAGCCAGCCAGCCCTCTGATGGAAATTTTAAATGGAACAGCCACTTTGGAAAAAAAGTTTGGCAGTTTTCTTAAAACTTTCAGCATAAACTTATCATAAGACCCATCAATTCCACTCTGTCGAAGAGAAATGGAAAGGCACATTCACCCAGTGAACTGAACGTGAATGCTCAGTCGCACATTTATTATAATAGCCCACAGTGGGAGTAACTCAGATGTGTTATTAATAACTCGTAACAGGTAAATGTGGTGTATTCACACAATGGAATATTATTCATCAATACAAAAGGATTAGCATACTACATGCTACTCATGTGCAACCTTGAAAATATTATGCTAGGTGAAAGAAGCCACACACAAAAGACTCCATACTATATACAGATGGCCCCCGACTTACAATGGTTTGACTTACGATTTTTGACTTTACCATGGTATGAAAGCAATACTCATTCAGTAGAAACTGTACATTGAATTTTGTATTTTGATCTTTTCCAGGCTAGCTGCAGTACGTACTCTCTCACAATGCTGGGCATCTGCAGGGAGCCCAGCTCCCAGGCGGCCATGCGATTGCGAGCGTAAACAACCGGCACTCTGCAGTGCACTGTGTCCTCAGATGGTTCTGCCCAACCCAAGGCTAATGTAAGGGTTCTGAGCACGTTTAAGGTAGACTAGGCTATGCTATGATGTTGGGTAACTTAGGTGTATGAAGTGCATTTTCGACTTATGGTATTTTCATGGGTTTATCGGGACATAACCCCATCCTAAATTGAGGAGCATCTCTATTTCCATTATGAAGTGTCCAGAAAAGGCAAATCTATGGGGACAGAAAGAAGATCAATGGTTGCCTAGGGATGAGAACTGAAAATAGTCACGAGTGAGATTTTCGGGACGATGAAGATCTTCTAAAATTGGATGGTGGTGATGGTTGCACGACTATAAATTTCCTAAAAATCATGGAGTTATATATTTGGAGTGGGAGAATTTTATGGTATGTAATAATACCCTAATAACACTGTAAAAAAGAAAGAGAGAGAGAGTGAGTGAGTTTGGATCCCCACATCAGCCAGCTGCCAAAAAGAAAGGAAGGAAGGAAGGGAAAGAAAAGACAGAGACAGAGACAGAGACAGAGAGACAGAGAGACAGAGAGAGGAAAAAACCAAACCAGCAAGGTGTGGAGTCATGGATGAAACAAGATTGGTAATGCGTACTAATTTTGTAAGCTGGGTGATGAGTAATGAAGAATCATTATACTATTATTCCTTTTACTTTTGTGTTACATTTGAAATTTTTCATAATACAAAGTTTAAAAAAATCAATGACTTGCCAGTCGGAGCTTCCAAGCACTCTGAATACACACATTTCCATGAAATCCGGAGCGCACTGTGCTGGCCTTACTTACAAACCTCTTTTCTCCTGAGTCAGATGTGAGCTTCCTAGAAGCAGGGATGGTTTCCTATTATTTGCTTTCTTTCTTTTTCTTTTCTTTTCTTTTTTTTTTTTAAAAGATGACCGGTAAGGGGATCTTAACCCTCGACTTGGTGTTGTCAGCACCACGCTCAGCCAGTGAGCGAACCGGCCATCCCTATATGGGATCCGAACCCGTGGCCTTGGTGTTATCAGCACCGCACTCTACCGAGTGAGCCACAGGCCGGCCCATCTTTTTTTCTTTTTAAATGTATTTCCATGGTCTGATTAAGAGGCTGGCAAATAAATGTTAAATAACTTAAAAAAAAAAAAATGGGGGGCCAGCCCGTGGCTCACTCGGTAGAGTGTGGTGCTGATAACACTAAGGCCCCCAGGTTCGGATCCCATATAGGGATGGCCGGTTCACTCACTGGCTGAGCGTGGTGCTGACAACACCAAGTCAAGGGTTAAGATCCCCTTACCGGTCATCTTTAAAAAAAATAAAATTAAAAAAAAATAAAAATAAAAAAAAATGGGGAGAGAGAAAAAGAAATATCTGGTAACCTGGAAAAGACCGTTTTCCAAAAGCTAACTCAAGTTTCTCAAAAGGAAATCTTTCAAGTACTCAGAACTGCAAGGGAACATAGTTCAAAGTATGTTTGGCTGCATTTGGCTTTTTGGTTTTTTGTGTGTGTGGCTTTGGTTTTTTGGTTGTTTGGGGGTTTTGTTTTTTCGTGGGTTTTTTTTTTTTTTTTTCCTTTTTGGTAATGTTCTGCTTTAAGGAAGGCTCCTATTAGTAGCGGCATCAGCTATGCGTCCTTGTTCTAAAATATTTATAAAATACTTAAAAACTTTTAAAACTTAAAACTTTAGAAATGTAAAGCACATGGGCCGGCCAGTGGCTCACTCGGGAGAGTGCGGTGCTGATAACACCAAGGCCACGGGTTCGGATCCCATATAGGGATGCACGGTTCACTCACTGGCTGAGCGTGGTGCTGACAACACCAAGTCAAGGGTTAAGATACCCTTACCGGTCATCTTTTTAAAAAAAAAAAAAAAAAAAAATAAAAACCAAAAAAAAAAAAAAAAAAAAATAAAAACCAAAAAAAAAAAAAAAAAAAAATAAAAACCAAAAAAAAAAAAAAAAAAAAATAAAAACCAAAAAAAAAAAAAAAAAAAAATAAAAACCAAAAAAAAAAAAAAAAAAAAAAAGAAATGTAAAGCACATGAAAATAACACTAAAAAGAATTGGGTCCTTCTTGATTCGTGGTTTTGTATAAGTGTGTCAGAGTCCTCACTGTGAACTTCTTCCCCATCCCATTAGCTTAGAAAATGCATTTGTTTGGATCTGTTCTGATAAAGACTTTAAAATGCGATTCTCTTCCCAGGACCCCGACCCAGGACTCCCCAGGGAGAGCGTGTCGCGCTCTCGGGCGCCACCTAGCGCTGGCCGGACCCAAGCCGGGGCGCTCAGACCCCTGACCCACAACCCCCGACTCGGGTCCCCGCGGCTCCCGGGATGAAGTGAGCGCGAGGACAGCCCTCGCCTGTCAGAGTCAGCCTCTGGCTCCACAGGACGATGTCTGCGGCCAGCGTCCCCCACGTGCCGTCCCGCCTGGGGTCCAGGCGCTGGCCTTTTAGGTTTCTGAGGCGCTGCTCCTGCGAGCAGGGATAAGGTCCTAGCCCCGCCTCGGGCCCATGCGGGCGGCAGTGGCCCTAATGCCATCCAGGGGACCTTCTAGCTCTGGAAGTCCGGGTCCAAGTGTCCAGACTACCTCCAGCCCCTAATCCATCCTGGAAACAGTCCAGCTCCCCAGAAGTTTCTTAACCTTAGCAGGTCATTGGAATCACAGGGGGACTTTTAAAAAGACAAGTATGGGGACCCACCCCAGAACAACTGCACTGGGGTTGGGGTGCCAGACGGTTCCCATTTACCGCTGAGTGTTAAGAACACTTCTTGCTCTTAGAGGGAGTCCCGGCTCCCCTTTGCACACCTAATCCCCCTGAACTGCTTTTTGTGCTCACCCCCATTGACTGCCCCCCTCCAAAATCTCGCTTCTTTGGACTAACTTGCCCTGGAAAGCACACAGTGTGTGTCTGGCTGCACCCTCCTGTCCCCCTGGTCGGTGGTGGGGTGGGGTCTCCTTTAACACCAGAGGCCTGAGAAGCAGAGCCAGGACTAGAATCCGGATCGTGAAACTTCTCCAGCCAGGGTTGCCAGATCTAGCAAATAAGAATATAGAATGCTCAGTTCAGTATGAATCTCAGATCAACAATGAGTAATATATATATATCTTTTTTTTCTTAGTATATCCCAAATATTGCATGGGTGGGACATACTTATACTAAAAAAATGATTTGCTGTTGATCCGAAATTCAGATTCAGCTGGGTACTCTGTATCTTATCAGACACCCCTATGCCCAGAGCTTTTTTTCCAAGAGTTGCAGCTACCCTGGGCTGATGTCAGCCCATGCTGGATACTGAATGCACCAGCCAACACTGCTGTTCAAAGTGCCACGAATAGTATTAACATGCAAACTTTTCCCTTACTCTCATGGTCTCTTCTCCCTCCACTTGTCAAGGTGTTTTTGTCTGCTATTTAATGTCATTCTAAGTAAAGAAAAATGAAATTGTAAATTTCCAGCATGAATTTTACTGTTTATTTTTATATTACGCAATGCCAGTTTTAAATGCAAATGTAAGAGCATTTAACTCAGATGCAGAATCACCAAGATTAAAATTTGTATTTTGTTGTTGGTCCTTGAGCCAGGCTGGAAGAGACAAACACAAGCTCCAGGTTTCCAAACCCTGGGCTGATCATTAGATTCCTGGGCCCCTCCCCTGCAGACTCAGATTTAAAATTCCTGAGTTCTGCTCTCTTCCCTCCTCCCCACTGCATGGAATTCTAGATTTTTAAAATCAGTCTGCCCAGATTCAATAAATAGTACCCCACCATCCGCTAGCTGTGTGATCATCAACAAGCTATGAAACCTCTCTGTCTGTGCCTCACTTTTCTTATCTGTAAAATGGGGAGAATAATAGAACCTTCCTCTTGGGGTTGTTGTGAGCGTCCAGTGAGTTACTATTCAGGAAGTGCTTAGAACAGTGTCAGCCACATTGTAAATGCAAAATAGTAGTTACGTTATTACCAGTGGTTCTCAGCCCTGGGCTGCATGAGAATAACTGCTGTTTGCTTTGTTTGTTTTTAGTTTGTTTTAATCTATTGTAATTTTTATTATTTTGTTTGTTTGTTTACAGGGATCAAAACCCTTGACCTTGCTGTTATCAGCACCACGCTCTCACCAAGTTTTTAGTTTATTTTTAAACCCCAGTGCTTGGATCTCACTCCAGAACAGTGAAATGGGAATCAGTGGAATTGAGGTCTCCAATACCGCATTGTGGTGTGCTTTGTTCATTCTATTACGTATCATGGGTTTTCTTCCTTATGTGCAGATAGGCAGCTCTCTATCATTTTTTAAAACTTTGTATTTTGGGATCATTACTCTATCATTTTTTTTTTTTTTAAAGATGACCGGTAAGGGGATCTTAACCCTTGACTTGGTGTTGTCAGCACCACGCTCTGAGCTAACCGGCCATCCCTATATGGGATCCGAACCTGTGGCCTTGGTGTTATCAGCACCGCACTCTCCCGAGTGAGCCACAGGCCGGCCCTATCATTTTAACAGCTATATGTAATTCCATGGTACAGGCATAGCACAATCTAGTTAATCTCTGGGCTGGCCAGTTAGCTCACTTGGTTTCAGTGCAGCTTTATAAGCCCAAGGTCATGAGTTTGGATCCCTGTATACTGGCCAACCACATTTAAAAAAAAAACAAACTCACTTATCCCATGTTAATGGCATTATTCCTCTGAGCTCTTCCTGACAATCCTGTAAGACCATATCCTCTTTTATGCATGGAGATAGTAACAGCCAAGTTCAGAGACATTAATACCTTCTCCAACGTCATGCAGCTAGAAAATGTTAAAATTTATAACTAATCTGATCTTTATATCAAGTGTGCAAAGCTGCCTCTCAACTAGCCAAGGGATTAAGGCCCTGCTGTTAGACATTCCTGTCCAAGATGGGTCAAATCTGGGTCCATCCCCTGTTATGGGTTGGTGTGTCCTCAGATTCATGTGTTGAAGCCCCATCCCCCAGTATCTCAGAATGTGACTGTACTTGGAGATAGGACCTTTAAAGAGGTGATTAAGTTAAAATGAGGCTGTTAGGGTGGGCCCTAATCCAATCTACTGGTGTCCTTTTGAAAGGAGATTAGGACCCACAGAGAGACGCCAGGGAAAGGAGAGTCTTCAATAGAAACCCACCCTGCTGATCCTTGACCTTGGACTTCCAGCCTCCATAGCTGTGAGGAAAAAACTTTCTGTTATCAAAGGTACCCAGTCTGTGGTATTTTCTTAAGGCAGCCCAAGCAAACCAATACATCAAGTCCAAGGGTGAAGGGAAGGAGCCAGGAGCCCAGGGTGTAGATCTTTCTCCTTCCTATTCAATCTGTTGCATTTTTGTACAAACTGCTCCGCAGAGGGCCTGGCATGTAGTAAGCGCAGAGCTGCTATTAACACACACACAACACCTCCATACAACAAGGTGCATTCCCCCCTCTGATCTGAGTTGTATTCCCATTCTACAGATGAGGAAATTGAGGCTTGGAAAGTATAGGGAATTTGTCCAAGGTCACACCACTTTTAAATAGTGGATCCAGGACAAAAGATTCAAACCAAGTAGTTTGCTTCCAGATTCCACGCTCTTTTTAGTTTGTATAATCCGGGCCGGCCCGTGGCTCACTCGGGAGAGTGTGGTGCTGATAACACCAAGGCCCCGGGTTCGGATCCCATATAGGGATGGCCGGTTCGCTCACTGGGTGAGCGTGGTGCTGACAACACCAAGTCAAGGGTTAAGATCCCCTTACCGGTCATCTTCTAAAATAATAATAATAATAATAATAATAATAATAATAATAATAATAATTTGTATAATCAAATTTACTGAGATATTATTTATATGTATATTAAATCTATATGCATAGTTTTTTTTTTATTTTTATTTTTATTTTTTATTTTTTATTTATTTTTTTTAAAAGGATGACCGGTAAGGGGATCTCAACCCTTGGCCTGGTGTTGTCAGCACCACGCTCAGCCAGTGAGCAAACCGGCCATCCCTATATAGGATCCGAACCCGTGGCCTTGGTGTTATCAGCACCGCACTCTACCGAGTGAGCCACGGGCGGGCCTTAGTTTTTTTTTTAAAGATGACCAGTAAGGGTATCTTAACCCTTGACTTGGTGTTATCAGCACCACACTGTCCCAAGTAAGCCATGGGCCAGCCCCTATATACATAGATTTTTAAGTCTACAGTCTGATGAGTTTCGACAAATGTATGCACCCGCATAACCACCATCGTAATCAAGATATAGAACATCCGTACTCGCCAGCCGCCAAAAAAAAAAAAAAAAAAGATACAGAACATTTTCATCACTCCAGAAATAACCGTCATGCTCCTTTTGTGTGTGTTTGTGTGTGTTTTATTTCTTTATCTTTTTTTTCTTTTCTCTCTTTCCCCTCATACTCCTTAATAGTGAGTTCCCCAACCCCCTCCTTCACAACAGGCAAATACTGATCTGATTTCTATTGCCTGTTCTAGAACTCTGAATAATTTGAATCATTCCATGTGGACTTTTGTGGGTCTGGTTTCTTTTGCTTAATTATGTCTGTGAGATCCAACCATGTTGCTTTGTGTAGCAGCTGCTCTTTTATTGCTGAGTAGCATTCTGTTGTGTGGATATATCACAATTTGCTTATCTGTGCACCAATTGATGAACATTTGGATTGTTTCCAGTCTCAGGCTATTATGAATAATGCTGCTATGAACATTTAAGTACAAATACGTTTTCATTTCTCTTGCGTAAATACCTACTGGTGAAATTGCTCGTTATGGGTGGTGTATGTTTAACATTTGGAGAGATTGCCAAACTGTTTTCCAAAGTGGTTTTACCATTTCACACACACTCCTACTGGCAGGATGAAGCATTTCAGTTGCTCCACAATGTCACCAACACTTCATATGGTCTTTTCTTTCTTTTTTTAAAATTTCAGCCACTCTCCTGGGTGCATTGTGGTTTTAATTTGTATTTCCCTGTCCCTGATGACTAGTGACTTTGAACAATTTTTTCACATGCATATTGGTTATTTGTATAACTTCTTTTGGAAAGCGTCAGTTCAAGTCTTTTGCCCATTTTTAGAGCATTTTTAAAAATTGAGATATTCTTCACATAACAAAATTTCCTGTTTTAATGTGTATGCTTCAGTGGTTTTGGTATATTCACTATCTTGTGTAACCATTACCACTAATTCCAGAACATTTTCATCATGCCAAAAGGAAATCCTATTTATTAGATTTTGCCCATTTTTTAATTGGGTTGTTTATCTTCTTCTTGTTGTTGGTTTTTATATTTTGGGTTTTTGTTTCTTTTCTATTATTGGATTGTAAAGGGTTTTTATATATTCCAGATACTATTCCTCTGTCAGATATATGTATTGAGAATATTTTCTCCCAGTTTATGGCTTTTCTTTTCATTTTTATTTTCTTAATGGTGTCTTTTGAAAAGCAAATTAAAACTTTGATTAAGTCTGCTTTATCATTTTTTAAATTTTATTTTATGGTGAGTGCTTTTCTGTGTCCCAAGAAATTTTTGTTAACCTCAAGGTCATGAAAAATTTCCCCTACACTTCCTTCTGTAAGTTATGTTTAGATCTGTGGAGTACGCATAAAGCAAATGTACTTCACAGGGCCTGGTTTACCAAAGCCTTGCAGTTCCAAATATTGACCTTGCAAAGGACAGGAAATTTTCCCCACACTACAGTCTCTGTTGTAAGATAAAGAATTGTAACACAGCAAGGTTGCTGGCTCAAAGACAGACAGGTTACTGATTGATATGTAAAGATAATGGGAAATTGCTGTAAGAAGAGAATGTTTGCTAAAATCAAGCTTTTGTTAGTGGATCGACTTAATTGCATTATAGAATGTCCCCTTGCTTGTCTTACTGAATGTTACCAGCTTCTATTGTTAAACTTGTTAAACTGTACTTAGCAAAAACCCCACCCATGTCTCTTCCTGTAACTTCCTGGTCTGGAGAATAAATGCAGGAAGAGAACCCCAATTTGTGGTTAATTTCCCAAATGGAAGGAATGCCTCACTCTTGAGGGTTCCGGGAGATTAACCCCTTTTGGGGGCTTCTCACTGCTCAGAAGAGTTGGGCTTTGAGTAATCTTTGGTGGCTCCATCACCCAGGGGAAAAGGGTGTGACAAATCCATGGGAGGCAAAGCAACATAGATCTGTGATCCATTTTGAATAAATTTTTGTGTTAAGTTCATTCTTTTCTCTGCTGATTCCAGTTGACCCAACACCATTTGTTGAAAAGATTACTCCCCATTAAATTGCCTTGGCACCTTTGTGAAAAAAATACAGTTAACTGATGTTTCCTGGTTTTTTTGTTTTTGTTTTTGTTTTTTAAAAGATGACCAGTAAGGGGATCTTAACCCTTGACTTGGTGTTGTCAGCACCACGCTCAGCCAGTGAGTGAACCAGCCATCCCTATATGGGATCCGAACCCGGGGCCTTGGTGTTATCAGCACCACACTCTACCGAGTGAGCCCCGGGCCGGCCTGCTGTTTCCTGGTTTTGATATGTAATATAAGATGTAACCACTGGGCAAAACTGGGTGAAAGATATGTGGGACCTCTCTGTATTATCTTTGCAATGTATTCTGAATTCATTTAATTTCTTTTTCATGCCTTATTGTAGTGTCTAGAAGTAGCAAAAGTGGACATTCTCATCCAGCCTCCACTTGTAGGAGGAAAGGATTCAGTCTTTCACCATTAAGTATGCTGTCCATTGCAGATTTTTTGAAGATGCCCTTTATCGTCTTGAGGAAGTTCCCTTCCATTCTTAGTCTGCTGAGAATTTTTCTCATGACTGGGTATTGATTTTTGTCAAATGCTTTCTCTGCATCTTCTGAGATGGTCACATGATTTTTCTCTTTTATTCTATTGTGGATTTAACTGATTTTCAAGTGTTCAACTAATCTTACATCTTACATTCCTGGGGTAAACCCTCATGATTCTTTTTATTTTTTTATTTATTTTTATTTTATTTTAATTTTATTTTAAAAAAGATGACTGGTAAGGGGATCTTAACCCTTGACTTGGTGTTGTCAGCACCACACTCACCTGGTGAGCTAACCGGCCATCCCTATATGGGATCCAAACCCGGGGCCTTGGTGTTATCAGCACCGCACTCTCCCAAGTGAGCCACGGGCTGGCCCATTTTTATTTTTAAAAAGATGATTGGTAAGGGGATCTTAACCCTTGACTTGGTGTTGTCAGCACCACACTCTCCTAAGTGAGCTAACTGGCCATCCCTATATAGGGATCCAAACCCATGGCCTTCATGTTATCAGCACCACACTCTTCCAAGTGAGCCACGGGCCAGCCCATGATTCTTTTTATATATTTTAAGATTTTATTTGCTGTCCTTCTATTGAGGATTTTTGTGTCTGTGCTCATGAGAGATATTCATTTGTAGTGTTTTGGGTTTTTTTAAATATTGTCTTTATTAGAGTCCTACTATAAAACATGAGGATTAGGGAGGTACTCCCCACAGAGATTATTTCTTTTTTTTTTTTTTTAAAGATGACCGGTAAGCGGATCTTAACCCTTGACTTGGTGTTGTCAGCACCACGCTCACCCAGTGAGCAACCGGCCATCCCTATATGGGATCCGAACCCGTGGCCTTGGTGTTATCAGCACCACACTCTCCCGAGTGAGCCACAGGCTGGCCCCAGAGAGATTATTTCTTTTTTTTTTTTCCTTTTTGTCTTTTTTACTGACCAGTAACGGGATCGCAACCCTTGGTGTCGCGCCCGTACCGGGGACCGGCAACGGAATCGACACCCTCGGTGTTGCGCCCGCACCGCGCTCAGCCAGTGAGCGGGAACCAGTCTCCACATGGGATCCGAACCCTCGGCGGGAGCGCCGCTGCGCTCCCAAGCAGCACACTCTCCAGTGCGCCACCGGGCCGGCCCTCCACAGAGATTATTTCTAAGCCCAATATTCTCCCCAGGAATGGCCCTGTCCCCAGGTGTGCCCCCTGTAGTAACCAGCCAGTGTTAATGAGATGGTGTAAGACCAGCTGCCTAACAGTTCCCCCAGGTCTCTTAGTGTGTACGTTTGATGGGTAAAGATGGGACCAGGGTCTGCTATACAGGTTCAACAACTTAATTTTACCAGATTACCCAAAAGTGATCATTTCATATGACATTGCATCATACTGTACAAGCCCACAGAGGATAAATGGTCATATCCGAATGCCAGTGTATTAATTTATAATGGAGGTATGCAATCTGAATACTCATACCTTTTATTTAAGGACCCACTCCCTGTTCCGGTCTCAAAAATTCTCAAAAAACCAAACTGATCCTGTGAAGTCTTAGTGGTGAACAGAGTATGCCGGGTAATGGTATATTTATTTTGTGCAGATTGAGGTGGGACTTGGAGCCATCCATGTTCCTGGCTGGTGATCCTGTGCCAGTCACAGTGTCTCTCTGCTGTTGTTAGCGCTCAATAAACAACAGCAGATTCTTACTCTTTGGCAGTCTTCTTCCTGGATCCGTCCAGGCCACTACATTCCCTCATGGCCTTGGTCATGTTGCAGTTGAATGACTGCTTACTCTATATTAGTTTTTGTTTTGTCTCCCTAATGGAGACTTACCACATCTTTTTTCTGAAGTGTGGAAAACAATATATTCTATATACTTTTAAAAAATAGTTATAAAATATGACACAAATAAAAGTGCACACAATAGTTAATCATAAAGCAAATACTTGCATAACCACTACCCAAGACAAGAAATGGAATGTTGCCTGCACCCCAGAAACCATTGTCTGACCTTTCCATCATGAGTCTTCTCTCCTTCCAAACTAATTTTAATTTAACCAGTTCCTTGCTTTTACCTATAGTTTTACCACCAACACATGCATTTCTAAATTCTATAATCCTTCTTTTGCGTGTGCATGTCTGGCTTCTTCTTAAGAGTCATTCATGCTGTTGCATGCTGTTGATTTATTTTCTTTTTTTGATTTGTTGTGGTTGTTTTTGGTGCCTCGCCTGTATGGGGATCTGAATTCTTGACCTTGGTGTTATAACTCTGCACACTAACCAACTGAGCTAACTGGCCAGGCTGTTCATTCATTTTCATTCCATCCTCTGGATACAGCACAGTTTATTTATATCCATTTTCTTGTCTTCATTCATTCTGCTGTTGAAGGACTTTTTTTTTTGCAGTTGTGGCCAGTGCAGGGATTGAGTCTTGAACCTTCGTGTTATCAGTACTGTGTTCTAACTAACTGAGCTAACAAGCCAGGCCTGTTGATGGACTTTTGAATTGTTTTGTTTTTTGGAATCAGTTTTTTTTTTGTTTTTTTTTTTTTTAAAGATGACCGGTAAGGGGATCTTAACCCTTGACTTGGTGTTGTCAGCACCACGCTCACCCAGTGAGCTAAACGGCCATCCCTATATGGGATCCGAACCCGGGGCCTTGGTGTTACCAGCACCGCACTCTCCCGAGTGAGCCATGGGCCGGCCCTGGAATCAGTTTGTTAAGTTCTGTTTTTTAAAAAAAACTGTTGGGGTTTTCATTAAGATTGCATTGGATTTATACATAAGTTTGAGAGTTGATGTACTTACATCAGTCTTATTATCCATAAATGTATTATTACAAGGGTACTTCAAAATTTCATGGAAAAATAGAATTGAAAGATAATACAGGGGCTGGCCAGTTTGCTCAGTGGGTTAGAGCATGGTTTTATAACACCAGGGTCAAGGGTTCAGATCCTCATATCTGCCAGATGCCCCCCCCCCCAAAAAAAAAGAAGAAAGAGACAAATCTTTCCATTAGCTTTTTGAAGAACCCTCATATATCACTCCATTTATTGAAGTCTTTTTAAATTTTTTGCAATAGTGTATTTTTAGTTTCCTATTTAGAGGGTTTTGTATATCTTTTTCTAGTTTTATTCCTAGTCATTGATATTTTCTAAAGCTGCTGCAGATTTAGAAAATGTTTAAATATTTTAAATTTATTATTTTGTTTACCACTGGAACACTCCTGGCTTTTGTATATTGACTCTATATCCAGTAACCTTGCAAAACTCTTTTTATTAATTTTGATATTTATCAGTAGATTCTTTTGGATTTCTTCATATAGACTAATTACCTGAGAATAATGATTGTTCTAGGTTGTTTTCCCCTTTCCTGTCCTTTATATCTGGCCTTGGGTTGAATGTCCTCCCAAAACTTAATCCCCACTGTAACTTTTGAGGGTGGGAAATCCTATTATGGTAATTGAAAGGTGGGCCTTGAAGAGGTGATTAGATTGCAGGACCATACCTAGTGAATGGATGAAAAAATGGTGGTCATCTGTGTGGTTCTGAGGGCTTTAAAAAGAGAGAGAATGAGGAAGTTAGTTTCTGTTCTCTCTGCTCCCACCGTCTTGCAATGTGAGACCCCTGGGTCACTCTTGCCACCACCAAAGCCTTCACCAGATGTGTTACCTGGACTTTGGACTTCCCAGCCTCAGAAACTGTAAGCAATAAATTTGTTTTCTTTATAAATTATCCATTTCCATGGGCCGGCCCTGTGGCTCACTCGGGAGAGTGCGGTGCTGATAACACCAAGGCCAAGGGTTCGGATCCCACATAGGGATGGCCGGTTAGCTCACTGGCTGAGCGTGGTGCTAACACCAAGTCAAGGGTTAAGATCCCCTTACCGGTCATCTTTTAAAAAAAAAAAATAAAATAAATAAATAAATAAATAAATAAATAAATAAATAAATTATCCATTTCCAAGTATTTTGTTATAAGCAACAGAAATTGACTAATACATACCTTTTATATATTTTTTCTTGCCTTCTACCTTGATGATGGAGTTTGGATGTGTTGTCCTCTCCAAAACTCATGTGGAAATTTGATCTCCAATGTTGGAAACTGATTGAGCCATGGGGACGGATTCCTCATGAATGGATTAATGCTCTCCCTGGGGGAGGAGGGGTAGTGAGTGAGTTCTCGCTCTATTAGTTCCCATGAGAGCTCATTGCTTAAAAAGACCCTGGCCCCTTCTCTCTTTCTCTTGCTTCCTCTCTCTTGCTTCCTCTCACCATGTGATCTGCTTGTACCTGCCGGCTGCCTGCCATTTTCCACCACAAGTAGAAGCAGCCCAAGGCTCATGCCAGATGCAGCTGTCCCAGAATCATACACCAAATAAATCTCTTTTCCTTATAAATTACCCAGTCTTAGGTATTTCTGTTATAGCAACACAAAATGGACTAAAACACAAAATTGGTACTGAGGTGTGGGGTGTTGCTAAACAGATACCTGAAAATGTGGATGCAGCTTTGGTACTGGGTAATGGGCAAAGGTTGGAGGAGTTTGGAGGACTTAGAAGAAGAGAAAAAGATGAGGGAAAGTTTGGAATGTCTTAGAGACTTATGTGCTGGTGAGCAGAATGCTGATAGAAACATGGACAGTAAAGGCCATGTGGATGATGAGGTCTCAGATAGAAATGAGGAACTTTTTGGGAATTGGACAAAAGATCACCCTTGCTACACCATAGCAAGGAACCTGGATGCACTGTGTCCATGCCCTTGGACTTGGTGGAAGTTGGGACTTAAGAGTCGTGAACCAGGGCCGGCCCGTGGCTCACTCAGGAGAGTGTGGTGCTTATAACACCAAGGCCCCGGGTTCGGATCCCATATAGGGATGGCCGGTTCGCTCACTGGGTGAGCGTGGTGCTGACAACACCAAGTCAAGGGTTAAGATCCCCTTACCGGTCATCTTTTTAAAAAAAAAAAAAAAAAAGAGTTGTGAACCAGAGCATTTGGCCAAAGAAATTTCTAAGCAGCAAAGCATTAAGGATGCTTCATGGCTACTTCTAACAGCCTACTATGAGTTATGGCAGCAAAGGCATAACATAAAGCCAGAATTTAAAAGGGAAGGAGAGCGTAAAAATTTGGAAACTTTGCAGTCTGGCCATGTGGTAAAGAAGCAGAGAGCTGGAGAATAATGCAAGGGTGAAGTGGATAAACTGGTTGCTGTAGACATTATCTTGGCGGTGAGGCAGCCAGATGCTAATAGTGGAGAAAATAAGAGGAAAGCCCTGCAGGCATTTGAGAAGTCTGGAAGTATGCCCCACCCATCACAGACCCTGAGGCCTAGAATGACTGAGTTGTCCCAGAGGACAGACCTGGGGTGCAGCTGCCCTTGGGATCCTGCTCCCTGCATTCCAGCTGCTCCAGCTGAAGTGGCCCCAAGTGTGGTTCGTGCAGCAGCCCTGGAGAGTAGAGGCCCGAAACCTCAGTGGCATCCAAGTTGTGTTAAGTCTGCAGGCTGGCAGGACGTGAGAGCAGTGGAGGCATGGCAGCCTCCACCCAGATTCCAGAGGATGTGTGGAAAAGCCAGGGGGCCCAGGCAGAGACCTGCCGCAGGGGTGGAGCCACTGCAGAGGACATCTACTAGACCAATGCCAAGCAGGAGAGTGGGGTCAGAGTCCCCACAGAGAGCCCTCAACAGGGAAATGTCTAGTAGAGCCAATGCAGCAGGGCTGCCGCCAGGACCCCAAAACTTTGGGGCCACTGGTAATGTACAACGCAGGCCTGGAAAATCCACAAGCACCAGCATGGCCCACTGGGCTGTGCCTGGGAGAGCTGTGGGAACAAGGCTGCCTGATGCTTTGGGGGCCCAGATGCCCCAGTGTGCCCAGGACGCAGGAGTTGGAGTCAAAGATTACTTTGGAGCTTTAAGATTTAATGTCTGTCCTGCTGGGTTTCGGACTTGTTTGGGGCCTGTTTCTCTTTCCTTCTGGCCTATTCCTCCCTTTTGGAATGGGAATGTATACCCAATGTCTGTTCCACCATTGTATCTTGGCAGTAGATAAATTTAGTTTTGTTTTCAGGTTCACAGCTGGAAGGACTTTTGGTTTTGGTCTCAGATGAGACTTTGGACTTTGGATTTTTAAGCAGGTGCTGGAGCAAGCTAAAACTTTTGGGACTGTTGAGATAGAATGATTGTATTTTTTTTTTTTTTTTAAAAAGATGACCGGTAAGGGGATCTCAACCCTTGGCTTGGTGTTGTCAGCACCACGCTCAGCCAGTGAGCAAACCGGCCATCCCTATATAGGATCCGAACCCGTGGCCTTTGTGTTATCAGCACCGCACTCTACCAAGTGAGCCACGGGCCGGCCCTTAGAATGATTGTATTTTGTATGTGAGAGAGATGTGAGTTTTGGGGGAGCAGAGGCAGAATGATGGAGTTTGGATGTGTTGTCCCATCCAAAATTTATGTGGACGGGCCGGCCCGGTGGCGCATTGCTACAGTGCGCTGCTTGGGAGCGTGGCGGCGCTCCCGCCGAGGGTTCGGATCCCACATGCAGACCGGCCGGGTGCAACACCATAGGTTGTGATCCCGTGGCCGGTCCCGGTCCGGTACGGGCGCGACACTGAGGGTTGCGATCCGTTGCCGGTCACGAAAAAAGACAAAAAGGAAAAAAAAAATTTATGGGGAAATTTGATCCCCAATGTGGCAGGGTTGGAAACTGATTGAGCCATGGGGGCGGATCCCTTATGAATGGATTAATGCTCTCCCTGGGAGAGGGGGGAATTAATGAGTGAGTTCTCGCTCTATTAGTTCCAGCGACAGCTCGTTCGTTGCTTAAAAAGACCCTGGCACCTCCTCTCTCTCTCTTGCTTCCTCTCGCCATGTGATCTGCTTGTACCTGCCGGCTGCCTGCCACTTTCCTCCACGAGCAGAAGCAGCCTGAGGCCCATGCCAGATGCAGCTGTCCCAGAATCATACGCCAAATAAACCTCTTTTCCTTATAAATTACCCAGTCTCAGGTATTTCTGTTATAGCAACACAAAATGGACTAAAACACTTGACTAGAGTCCCCAGTATAATGCCAAATAGAAATGATGGAAGTGGCCATCTTCACCTCATACACAATCTCAGGCAGAAAACTGTCAACTTTTTACCATCAAATATAATACTTGCTGTAGGTTTTTTATTGACACCCTTATTAGATTAAAGAAGTTTCATTTCTTTCCTATAGTTTTTTTTTTACTTTGAGCTTTTATTGTCTATGAATGTTGAGTTTTATCACACATTTCTCCTGCAAGTCTTGAGATGATCATGAATTTCCTTTATCAATTTATCGGTGTGGTAAATTCTATTAATTAATTTTCTAATGTTAAACCAAAGGTACTTTCCTGGAATAAATCCAACTTGATCATGATGTACAGTCTTGCATTACTTAACAATGGGGATACATTCTAAAAAATGTGTTATTAGGTGATTTCAGCATTGTGTGAACATCACAGAGTGGGCTTGCACAAACCTGGATGGTATGGCCTACTACACATCTGGGTTATTTGGTAAAGCCTATTGTTCCTGGCTACAAACCTGTACAGCATGTCACTGTATGAAAACTGTAGGCTGTTGTAACACAATGGTATTAGTGTATCTAAACATATCTAAATACAGAAAAGGCAATGTATTGGGCTACAATGGTTACCACGTCTACGATGTCACTAGGCAATAGGAATTTTTCAGCACCATTATAACCTTATGGAACCGGAGCTGGCCCGTGGTTCACTCGGGAGAGTGCGGTGCTGATAACACCAAGGCCACGGGTTCGGATCCCATATAGGGATGGCCGGTTAGCTCACTGGCTGAGCGTGGTGCTGACGACCGGTAAGGGGACCTTAACCCTTGACTTGGTGCTGACGACCGGTAAGGGGACCTTAACCCTTGACTTGGTGCTGACGACCGGTAAGGGGACCTTAACCCTTGACTTGGTGTTGTCACGACCACGCTCAGCCAGTGAGCTAACCGGCCATCCCTATATGGGATCCGAACCCGTGGCCTTGGTGTTATCAGCACCACACTCTCCCGAGTGAGCCACGGGCCGGCCCCCCCTTACTGGTCATCTTTAAAAAAAAATAATAATCATCATCATCATCAATAGTAATCTTATGGGACTACCATCATATATGCGATGTTGACCAAGACATCATTACAGAGCATGCAACTACGTTATTTTTCTATATATTATTTGATTCAGCTTGCTAATATTTATTTATTTATTTCTGCAGCTGGCCAGTATGGGGATCCAAACCCTTGACCTTGATGTTAGAAGGCAGCACTCTAATCAACTGAACCAACCAGCCAGCTGGCTTGCTAATATTTTGTCTAGGATTTTGCCCCTGTATTCACGAGTGAAATTGTCTGTATCTTCCCTTTCTTGTACCGTACTTGTTGGGTGTTAGCATAAAATTTATGTGGCCTCACAAAATTAGTGATTCTTTTTCTACTTCCTAAGTATTGTAAGTATATTATAAGTTTGCATTATTTCTTTCTTCAATGGTTAGTTGGATTTCGGGGTGAAGTAATTTGGACTTTGAGTTTTCATCCTACGATGTTTTTTAATTACAGATTTAATTTCTTTAATAATTGTAGGACTCCCTGTACCAGCCAGCTGCTAAAAAATAATAATAATAATTATAGGACTAAGATTTTTGTTTCTTTTTGTGTTGGGTCACGATGTGTTTTTTTTCTGTGAATCTGTTCATTTTATCAAATTTCCAAGTATGTTGGCATAGGTTGTTCATAATATACTGTTACTGCTGTAGTAAAGTCTCTTTTTCATTTCTCATGATTGTTATTTGTGCCTTCCCTTTTTCTTTTAGTCATTTTCACTAGGGGTTAATCAATTTTATTAGTTGTTTCAGCTTTGGCTTTGTTAATTCTCTCTATTGTGTGTTTCTTTTACACTTATTTATACTTTAAAATTATTCCCTTCCATCTGCTTTCATTGCGTTTATTCTGCTGTTCTTTTCCTAATGCCTTGAAAATGCTTGGCTCATCGTATTCCAGCTTTTTTTTCTTCCCTGAAAAATGCAATTAAGGCTATAAATTTCCCTCCAAGCACTGCCTTAGCTTTATTCCACACGTTTTGTTGAATTGTTTTTTATTACATATAATTGTTGGAGTGACTGGGACTGAAGCCATGTTGAGACCTAAAACCACATAGGTTCTAAAAAATTTTTAAGGGCACAGTTTTTTTCTGAGCATGCCTGTCTCTGAGTTCTGTCTTTTCCCATGGTTATTTGATACTTTGAACATTGGTTATGGGGCAAGATGACATTATTTACATAAACTTAAAGTTGTTTTGCAGCCAGCCTGGAGCTGCAGACTCGCAACGAGGCACGTGCTATCCAGCAGGACCCTGAGATGAGGACGGGAACGGAAGCCAGACAGAGCCTTGGTGAGACTTTGCACTTGAGACCTTGCATGAAACCCTCACTGCTCATGTGCCCTCCCTCCTGCTCTTCACTTCCTATGTTCCATTCCCTCAGTCCCTTCTTTAAAAACCCCTCAGTAGACCTGACTCTTTGAGGTGGCTTTAGCCTGGCCACTCTCCTTCAGGTTTACTGGAGGGATGGGCCTAACATCTCTCCTCCGGTCACTGGGATTGCTGAATAAAAGCTGACTTCCTCGGGCCGGCCTGGTGGTGCACTTGGTAGAGTGCGGCACTTGGGAGTGTGGCGGCGCTCCCGCTGAGGGTTCGGATCCCATATAGAGACAGTCCGCTCACTGGTTGAGCGCGGTGTGGGCGCGACACCGAGAGTTGAGATCCCATTGCCGGTCACGAAAAAAGACAAAAAGGAAAAAAAAAAAAAGCTGACTTCCGCTTTCATCAGCATCCGACCTTTGAGTGGTTTGTTTTTGAAAGGGGGCAGGCAGCTAGAACTGTGTGCCTAGTAACATAATTTAGTTTAAGATAATTTCTAATTTCCATTTTTATTTCTTCTTGGAACCAATGCGTTATTTAGAAGTGTAGTTTGGAAACATGTTACTCAGAAGTGTAGTTTTCAAAGATAACAGAGATTTCCCAATTTTATATGTGTGTGTGTGTGTGTGTGTGTGTGTGTGTGTGTATGTACTTTTTTTTTTTTGGCAGCTGGCCGGTACAGGGATACAAACCTGTGACCTTAATGTTATAAGGCTGCACTCTAAACAACTGAGCTAAGCAGCCAGCCCCCAATTATATTTTTGGTATTGATTCTAAAACTGTTCACAATATGGTAAAAGAACATTATCTGCTTTATTTCAATCCTTTGAAATTTGTTGAAACATGCATTTTGGCCCAGCATAGAGTCAAATTTTAAAATGGATTATATCTCCTTGAAAATAATGTATTTTGCAGTTTTGGGGTGCACAGTTCTACATATGGCCATAAGGTTGAGTTTGTTGATTGTGTTGACTGTGTTGTCTGCAATCTTCTACAGTGTTATTGATTTCTCATCTGCCTATTCCACTGATTACTGAAAAGGTAGGTCAAATATCCCACTACGAATGTGAACTTGTCTGTTTCCCCATATAATTTTGTTCACATTTGCTCTATGAATCATGTAATTAGGTACATACAAATTTAGAATAACCTTTTATTATTATAAAGTGGCCCTCTTTAACTCTTTTTTTTTTTTTAATTTTGTCAATATACAATGTAGTTAGTTATTGTGTCCTGGCCCTCTTTAACTCTAATGATGCTTTTCAACCTTAAAGTATGTTTGTTTGATGTTAGGATTGCTACAACAGCTGTCCTGATTGTATTTCAATGACATATAATTTTTCATTATTTTCCTTTCAGTCTTTCTTTATTCCTATGTTTTACATGTGTCTCTTGTGTTTTGCATATATTGGACTTTGTGTCTATCCAGTCTGATAATCCTTGTCTTTTAGCTGGGGCAGTTAACCCTCTTACCATTAATGTAATTATTGATATGCAGTTTACCATCAATGGGCTTTCTATTCAGCTCACCCATTTTCTGTTCTTTTTTCTTTTTTTTGTCTTTTTCGTGACCGGTAAAGGGATCGCAACCCTTGGCTTGGTGTCGCCCGTACTGCACTCAGCCAGTGAGCACACCGGCCATTCCTATATAGGATCCGAATCTGTGGCAGGAGCACCGCTGCGCTCCCAGCACTGCACTCTCCCGAGTGCGCCACGGGGCCGGCCCCACTTTCTGTTCTTTTACCTCATTTTTTTTGCCTTCATTTAGTTTGGTCATGTTTTTAAATTTTCATTTTGTTCCTCTGTTAATTTCATAGCTATTTGGTTTTTTTACAATTCTTTATAGTAATTATTCTAGAAATTACAATATGCAACCTTGAACTTATAACCATCTAATAGTTATTATTACCTTTACTATTCTCCCAGAAAAAACAAAAAAATTTAGAACATTTATATTTCTCCCATATTAGATGCTTTTACTGTTTTGAATTTTAATTCTCTCTATATTATCAGCCCAACAAGACATCATTATTTTATTAAGTTGACATTCATTTTTTTTTTCTTTTTTAAAGATGACCGGTAAGGGGATCTCAACCCTTGGCTTGGTGCTGTCAGCACCACGCTCAGCCAGTGAGCAGACCGGCCATCCCTATATGGGATCCGAACCCGCGGCCTTGGTGCTATCAGCACCGCACTCTACCGAGTGAGCCACAGGCCGGCCCCTAGTTGACATTCATTTTGATTTACCTAACTTTTGACATTTTTGTCCCTTTTCATTCCTTTCTCTATTATTTCCTAACTCCCCTCTGCAATAATTTTTTCTTCTGCCTGAAGAATACCCTAGAATTCCCTTTACTGAAGGATTTTTCCACTGGGTTGAATTCTAGGTTGGCAAGTTTTCTGTTGTAGTTGTGTCGTTTAATTTTCCTTCTAACACATTGAAGATTTGATTCTACTACTTCTGGCTTCCATGGTTCCTGTTGAAAAGTCAACAAAAGTTGCACTTCAAAAATCATCTTTTGTTTTTCTTTGGCTACTCTAAAAATCTTTTGTTTTGTTTTTTTCTGAACTAAATATGGATTTATTTTTATTATCCAGTTTGAGATATACTTGGTTCCTTGAAGTTGTAGACTGATGTGTTTCATAAATTTTGGAAAACTCTCAGCTTATTTATTCAAATATTGCCTCTGCCTTATTCTTTCTTTCCTCTCTTCATGAAACTCCAATTAAACATATGTTATATGTGATAATCTTCATGTATAATTTATGTTTTAACTCTTTTATATTTTCTGTTGATTTGTCCCTTCATACTTCACTCTAGATTATTTTATTCTGAATGTTAGCTCAGAGTTAGCCATAAAAATTTAAGCTCAGTATGTCAAAGTTAGGCAATACTGAGAGAGGTTATGATCACACACACACACACACACACACACACACACACACACACACACACACACACACACACAGCTTCACCTAAGCAGGAAGCAAGTCAGTAGGGAGAAGGTCGGGTAACAGGCTGGCACACACAACCTCATCAGCATGAGTTAGTCTTCTCCTTTGGCTACTGTTGACTCTCAACTTGTCCATCAGTGGCACCTGCTAGCATTATTTTCCTTTTCCAGTCTACATGAGGAAGTCAGGGTACCCTCTACATGAGGAGGTCAGAGTCTCTGTGTGTGGTGGACTGCAAAAAAAACCAATTATGTTCTCTAAAGAAATGCAAGGAGATCAATGCTCAATGCTCAGGAGCAATAGAGTGGGCCAGGGTTTTATGATAAAATTTCTTGTAGGTGGTTAAAGGTTAGATCAACCTCTAATGAGTATAATGAGTATTAGCATTGTTTTTTGTTATTGTTTTCTTCTTTTAGTTTTTCTTTAGCAGAGATTTTTATTGCTCCTTAGACTTTCTCTCAAATTCAAACCACTTTTTTACATTAATAGCTCTTTGGATATACACATATTTTTCTTTTTAAAAAAAAATGTTTTCTCAAGAATGTTGAGGTCAAAAACAAGTCTATGAATTTTTCACATAAACAAGTCTATGAATTTTTTAAAAGCAAGATGTTTACAATATAACAAAGGCAGGTGAACATACACTAACAAAAGTAGTTCACTTTGAGGGGGAAATGAGACATCCTTTACAAATACTTATACTAATCACACAGAGCACACCTAACTTTCATTTCACTAACTCTCTCTTTAGCTGTGTCTAATTTCCTGTTAAACCCTTCCATTGGCTTTTAAATTTAGATCATTTTTTTTCAAAAATTTTTTGTAGCTTTTTAAAATACAATTTCCACTTTCTTGACAAAATTTTCAAGCTTGGTTCTTACCTCTTTGAATTGAATAAGCAGAGTTGTTTTACAGTCTGTATCTGATTCTAATATTGGAGAGCCCTATGACCTATTTCTGCTGACTGTTGTTCCTGTTAGTTCTTGTTCTTACTGTCAAGTTGCCTCATAAGCCTGATTACCTTTGTGGTGGACAATTGTATCTGAAAAGTTATATGCAGGAAAATGTGGGACCTGGGATGATGCTCTCTTATTGCAGAGACGATTTCACTTTTTTTGCCAGGAGCCTGAGCCTGGGGACATTAGCCATCTAGAACAAACTTTATTCAATTTTAGGGCTGAATATTTTGGGGGCTACCTGATGAGTTGTGGCTGGGCTGCAGTTGTGCAGCAGTTGTGTTATTTCCAGGTCCCCCTTCCTCCTAAGTTGCTACTCTTTGAAATCAGAGCCTGACACAGGGAATGGTGTACTGGGGCCTCCAGTTGTTGGAAGGCTCTAAATTCTAGCTTTTTCTCTATAATCCCACAAAGTTGTAAAACATGCAGCTCAGCTTCTCACCTGTCTCTTCAGATCAACAAACAATCCTCAGACAAAAGCATCTGTGAAGCCAGATTTACCTTTCTAGATCTCTGCCCTGTCTGGATATTGGCCCAGTAATTCTCACTGTCTCTTTGCTGTTGGTTATATTTTGTCCAGGCTTTTTAGTTGTTTTCGGTGGACAGGTTGGTAAAAATTTCCTAGACCATTATTATTGAAAGTAGGTACCCACCTCATTTTTTTTAAGGCAAATGTTTATTGTGTGCCCATTATGTGTAAGTTACTAGTTTACAGACATAAAGTATTCAAGATAAATAAACAAGAGATCTCTGGCCTAATGCAGCTTACAGCCTCCTGGGGAAGACACACTTGTATTCAGCTTATCCACAAGCCAGAGACTAGAACATACAGTGGTATAGTAGCAAGAGTACACAGAGAACACAGGAACCTGAAGGGGCTCCCTGGAAGAAGCAACCCACTGGGTGAGACCTCAAAATAAAAGCCAGAGCCCAGCAGTTTCTTTTTTTCTTTTCTCTTCTATCTTTTCTTTCTTTTATTATTGTTTGTTTTATGTTCACAGCAAAATTGAGCAGAAAGTACAGAGAATTCTCATATACTTCCATCCCCACATATACACAGCCTACCCCACCATCAACATCCTGCACCAGACTGGTACATTTGTTGCAGTCAATAAATATTATTGACACATCATTATCACCCAAAGTCCTTACTTTACACTAGGGTTCACTCTTGGTGTTGTACATTCTAAGTATTTGGACAAATGTGTAATGACATGTATCTACCATTACAGTATTATGCAGAGTAGTTTCACTGCCCTGAAAATCCTCTGTGCTCCCCCTATTCATTCCTCCCTCCCCATTAACTCCTGGCAACCACTGATCTTTTTGTTGTCTTCATATCACCTTAGTTTTATCCTTTTCAATTTTTTTTTTTTTTTTGGCAACTGGCCAGTAAGGGGATTTGAACCCATGATCTTGGTATGACTAGCACCACACTTTCCCAAGAGAATTAACCAGCCAGCCTTGCCTTTTCCAGAATGTCAAATAGTTGGAATCATACAGTATGCGGTCTTTTCAGATTGGCTTCTTGCACTTACTAATATGCATATAAGGTTCCTCCATGTCTTTTCATGGCTTGATAGCTTGTGTCTTTTTAGCACTGTGTAATATTTCATTATTTTTTGTAAATTTTATTTTGTCGATATACAATGTGGTTGATTATTGTGGCCCATTACCAAAACCTCCCTCTCCTCCCTCCCACCCAACAATGTCCTTTCTGTTTGCTTGTCATGTCAACTTCAAGGAATTGTAATTGTTATGTCTTCTTCTCCCCCCCGGTATTTTTTTCTTTTGTGTGTGTGTGAATTTATTTATTTATTTTTATCTCCCACCAATAAGTGAGA
>NW_007727079.1:1542-1742 GCF_000696425.1 Galeopterus variegatus | reverse complement strand
CAGTCCCACCAACAATGTATGAGAGTTCCTTTTTCTCCGCAACCTTGCCAGCATTTATCATCGAGTGTCTTTTGGATTTCACCCATCCTAACTGGTGTGAGATGGTATCTCAGTGTAGTTTTGATTTGCATTTCCCAGATGCTGAGTGATGTAGAGCATTTTTTCATATGTCTGTTGGCCTTTTGTATATCTTCCTTAGA
>NW_007727079.1:0-557 GCF_000696425.1 Galeopterus variegatus | reverse complement strand
ATCCTTGTCTAGTTCACATTCTTAAAGGAAAAACTTTCAGCTTTTCCCCATTCAGGATGATATTGGCAGTGGGTTTATCATCTATGGCTTTAATAATGTTGAGATACTTTCCATCTATACCTAACTTATAGAGGGTCTTTGTCATGAATGAGTGTTGAATTTTATCAAATACTTTTCAGCATCTATAGGAATGATCATGTAGTCCTTGTGTTTGATTTTATTAATATGGTGTATCACATTTACTGATTGGCATATGTTGAACCAACCTTGCATCCCTGGGATGAATCCCACTTGATTGTGGTGAATAATTTTACGTATGTGTTGCTGTATTCTGTTTGCTAGTATTTTATTGAGGATTTTTGCATCTATTTTCATCAAGGATATCGGCCTGTAGTTTTCTTACTTGGTTATATCTTTACCTCGTTTTGGTATCAGGATGATGTTTGCTTCATAGAATGAGTTTGGGAGATTTGCATCTGTTTCAATCTTTTGAAATAGTTTGTAAGGAATTGGTGTCAATACCGCTTTGAATGTTTGGTAAAATTCTGCTGTGAATC
>NW_007727078.1:447079-484471 GCF_000696425.1 Galeopterus variegatus | reverse complement strand
AAAAAAAAATTTAAAAAAAAAAAAAGAAAAAAAAAAAAAAAAGAGTGAGCAAGCTCTTTGGCACTGAGGGCACTAATCCCATCATGAGGGCCCCCGTCTTGTGATCTCTTCTAACCCTAATTACCTCCCAAAGGCTCCATCTCCAAGTACCATCATATTGTGGGTTAGGGCTTCAACACATGAATTTTGGAGGCACATAAACATTCATTTCATAACAGAGTATAAAATCTCTGGGCCATGTAGGGAATTTTTCTGAATCTCCTATAATAATGAGCCATCACTCAACCTTGCAAAGGGATATGGTTTGAATGTATGTGCCCCTCCAAAATTCATATGCTGGAGCCTAATATCCAGTGTGATAGTATGAGGTGAGGCCTCTTGGGAAGTAATTAATCCACCTTCATGACTGACTTAGTGCTTTTATAAAACAGGCTGCAGGGAGTACCCTAGTGCCCTTTTGCCCTTCTGTTCTTTCTCCCTTGTGAAGACATGTAGATGGAGCCATCTACGAGGAACAGGTCCCCAGCAGATACTGAACCTGCCGGTGCCCTGATCTTGGACTTCCCAGCCTCTGAAACTGTGAGAAGTAAATTTCTGTTTATAAATTGCCCAGTCTCAGTTATTTTGTTATAGCAGCACAAATGGACTAAGACACTAAGGAAAAGGTATATTCAGCAATTATTCTGATGATAGCAGAGAGCCAGAGACTCCCTTTATTATTCTGTCATTATACCCTGTCATTGCTATAGAAGCTGGGAAGAGAGGGACACCATATGAAAAAGTCATTACAACAAAGTGTTCAGGAAGTGCTTTTTCTTTGCAAGTTATTGTTCTGGGACTTTTAGGAGATGCTCTCAAAGTATGGTGTTTCCCTCAAGTAGTTTATAATCCATTGAGTATGTGGACCAGTTCTGCTGTTTTAAGGACCCGTGCATGGCCTAGCATAAGCAGCCTACTCGTATAAGGAGAAATCTGTTAATGGAACATGGATCTTTTGTAAAGTTTGTTTCTTTCTCTTTTCTTTTTTTGGCATCTGGCTGGGCAGAGATCTGAACCCTCAGACCTTGGTGTTATAAAACCACTCTCTAACCAAGTGAGCTAAGCGGCCAGCCCGTAAAGTTTATTTCTGATTGGCCCTTGACTTTGCTCTATCTCTGCTTGACCCATATTGATGTCTTGGTTCACCTTGCTGACCTTGAGGCACTTGTATTCTTTTAAGTGTGGCAGGCAGATTGGTTGCCTAATCTCACTCTGATCCGTCTCACTTTGTTCCTGGTGTAGAAAGGAAGAAATATGTTTTCTGCCCTAAAAACCAGAGGCAAAAATCCCTTTGATGAAGAAAAACTTTTTTTTTTTTTGAGCAAAATAGTTTGAAAGCTTTTGGGGGGCAGCAAATGGGAAAGATGAAGTCTTCTCCTCCAGTGCATGAGCTAGATAGCCTCATATTAAACAAAGGGTGGGGTAGTTTGCTCTGCATAAAAACAGTAGTGAGAGGGGGCGTGTAGAAGCTGGGGCTAGATGAGAAGAGATTAAGAAAGGAGGAGAGGGGGACAGACCAAAGAAGGAGGAGGCTGGTCAGGGCTCTGCAAGAAGAATCAGGTGGCATTGACACAAGCGAAAAGGGTCTTTTCATGCTTGATTTCTAGTTCCTTAATGCAAATTGTGTTGAGGGTTCTTTGGAAAACTGATAAGAAGCGTATCCAACATGGGGTTTAGGACAGGGAAGAGACAGCATGTAAAGGAGAAAAGAAAGAGCATGGACAAAGAGAATTTAACAGCACCAGGAAATGAGAACCAAAGATGTGAAGGATAAATGCAAGCAATCCTCCCCTATACCTGAATTCTTAGAAATATAGGGGTGATGGTGGTGGTAATTCTGTTTTCTTCCCCTACATGGAATGAGCATTGAGCTAAATGTAATTAAATCTTAAGGGACAAGAGGACCTGTTGGGCTGGGAAACTTTGGGGACATCCGTCTTGCTGACATTTGGGTTATATCTGCTCTATGGGGCTTATTTTAAGCTCTGCAGCTTATGACAAGGTTCATTGGCTTCTTCCCAAGACCTTAAGCACTTTCCCCTTCTCAGATCTGTTCTGGGTTCTCTGGACCTTGAATATCAGAGAAAATATAAATATAAACATTTTAGTAATGTTCTGTGGTGAGAAGAGTATGAGAGATGTGTCATTTACTTGTGTCAATGAATGAGTGAGGACAATTAGTGCATACATGCTGACTACAACAGTCTGATTTAGTGTCATTCAATTTTTATTTATACAGATTATATTCTGTGTCAGATGTGCTAGGCACCATGGGAATCACAAAGATTTGTCCATGAATTCAAGAAGTTAATTATCTAGGAAGAATAGCATAGTTTTAAATTGACTGTGATATAAGGTCAAACTAGAAGTTCCATGAGAAAACAATCCAAAAGCTGTTATAAGGCTTCCAATCAAGATGGTGGAATAGGTGGTCCCCAGTGTCACTCTCTCTCACAAATCAATCAATTTACAGCTATTAAAAAAGCAATGACAGTCAAGCTGGGGCCACTAGAGCTCAGGGGAAGAGGAGGAGAGACCTGTGGATTCACGAGGGTAGGAGAAGCCACAATGAGAGAATGAAAGGATTGCTCCCACCGTTTAGAGCCCTGGCTGCTCCAAGGCTGGAGCTGCTAAGTGCATGGAGCAAGAGCTGGCAAAAGCCACAGCTGTGCCCTTCAGATGAAGTTGCTTGGAGGTGGCAGGGGAGAAGAGGACTTTGGTGGCCCCCTGGCCAGCAAGACCACTAACAGGGTTTCCGTGGACCCACATAGGAGTGAGGAGCCAGAACAACTGAAAAAAGGGAGCCACTCAGAGGCCAGTGAGTCATCGTAAGGGACCAGCACATGGCCCCATCCTATGGCAAGTGTTTGGAGTGCAGGTGGTAGGGGAGATAAGCCACCAGGGGAACATTGGGGCACAGTATGCACAGCTGATCTGCCCTCCAGTCAGCACAGGACCACTCAGTGGAGACTGGTCGGGAATATAGAACTGCGGGGGATAGAGTTTGCTGAAAAGACTCAGGTCTAGACCAGAGTTTCCACACAACCCAGGTGTACCAGATCTCACAAGACATGAAAGTGCTTACAAGGTCAACAATTAAAACCTGAGTTGTACAAAAAGCCTTCCCCAGAGAATCAGCAACGAAGCAGCAACTTAGCTCAACCATAGGACTTAAGTGCTGGTTCCCACAGGAATTCCCCCATTTTAGAAGTAACCAAAGGACAACAAATTAGTTTCAGTGCAGAGTTTAAGGGGTGGGAACAGCAAATAATCCAACACAGAACTGAAAGAAAAAACAAAACACCCACAGAACAGAGATAAATAAAGTTTGACATTAACCAGTAAAGGTCTAACACCATCAAAGAACCTAGGATTGGAAACACTCTGGGCTCCCAAGTTGGGGAGAGGGAGGGCCATGGGCCTCAGCCACATCCCCACAATGCCTGCAACCAGCCCGGTGACAACCACTGAGCTGCTGCAGGAAGTGCCCCAGGCTCCTGCACTGAGGTGCTGGGGGACTGAGGGCCTCAGCCATGCCACCCAACATCCACAACCAGTCCAGTGGTAACCACAGAGCTGCCACTGGAAACACCCTGGGTTCCTGAGCTGAGGTGGTGGGGGCCAAAGGCTTCAGTCACATCCCCCTGACATCTGCATCAAGACCAACAATGATCAAGCTACCTCTGGAAGCCCCCTGGTCTCCCCTGCCAGAATGACAGGGGTGCCACAGGCTTCAACCATGCCCTCCCTCTTTCCTCCTCCTCCCATCCTTTTCCCCTCCCTCTTTCTCTCTCCCCCTTAACCCCCAACTGCTCTGCAACAACACCTTAGGATGTAAAATAATAATAATAATATTAATAAAGAAAGAAAAAAAATAAAAGGTGTTATAAGCTGTCAGAGGTGAGAGGACTCCTCTATGTTTGGAGTAATCAGAAATACATTCGTGGAGAATTATTGATATAGGGGTAGGTACACTTTTTACAAGCATTGATGGGGAAGGGGAATAGAGATTAAAAAACACACTTTCAAATGACCAACCATGCAAACCAACAAACCAAAAGTAAAAAAGATCCCAGGAAGAGTGAGGGAAGAGAAGGCATTTCCTAACAATCCATGTGTACAGTTCAACTGCTCTGAAGAAGACTATATCTTATATTTAATACTAATACCAATGCTAATAATGATCATGATTACTTTTATCTTTTAAAACTGTTTGTAGGTATCAGGCATTTAAAATATATTATTTTATTTATACAACAAAATTAACTTCAGGGGAAATATCATTTTCATGATATATGAGAGAAAATCGAGAACAAGATTAAATTATTTGCCTAATGTCATATAGCTAATAATTAGCACAGCTAAGATTAGAATCATTCTGATACCAAAGTCCAGTTTACTGTGCCATGTTGTTTCTGAGCACGGATTTATGAAAAAGTAAACAGAATCAGAATTAGATCAGTGGAAAAGCACTTGATGTGAACTCTGTACTTAGGACTAAGTTTGAGCAATGACATAGATTGAGGATTGTTTGCAGTTAGTACACAAACTCTGGTTCAAAGCTGCTCTTTATCGCTTGTCTTGTAAAATGTGGTGTTCCTCAGGATTTCTCTTTTCATGACAATTTCTTTCTCGTCCATTCACATGGTTGCATTAAGTCTTTACAAACTGATGATTCCCAAAGTTCCATCTGCAGCCTTAATCTTGTTCCAGAGGACAAGAAGTGCTATTCAATGCCCATCAACCTTTTACTGGGAGGGCTTAGGAACACTTCAACATGCAAACCCAGGTGTTCTGCCTAGAAAGTTTCTGAGTGTGAAAGAGGGAGGCTGATTCATAATTACACTAAGTCAACAGGCATAAAGCAAGCGTGTTTGGTCACTCTGTCGTAAGCTCGATATATCCAAAACTGAACACATACTCAGTTACTAAGTGCCTTTTGATTTTATCTCATTCGTACCACTTCACTCTGTCCACATCTCGCATTTCCTATTTCCCATTAGCACTACTCGTATTCAGTCCACTTACTGAATCACTGCTGCAAAAACTTCCTAACTAGTCTCCTTATCCTTATCTCTTTTGTAACAAAGGAGACAGTTTCAAAGCACAAACATGATTTTTTATTAGCTCCCTTTTATAGTCTCCACTGCCCGAGGATGAGGTGTAAACTTTATTTAAAAGGTATTTGAGCTGTTCCTGCCAACCTTGCTGGAAATTCCTTATGTATAGGAAGTTCCATCATCTTTAAACTTTGTGTTTCATTGAAACCTCATTTCTTCCCATTTCTTAAATATGCCGTTTTCTTCCTTACCCGTTGGTCTTTCCACTACTTTCTATATTTGCCTGTAACACTGTTTTCTCTCTCTTTATTTGGCACATCTCCAATTTTTCTTCAGGTCTCCAATAAAATGTTACTTCCTTCAGGAAGCCTTACCTGACCCCCACCCTGAAGATGCCAGGTGCTCCTCTTTTCACTCTGTGTACCATAGCATCCATCACACCATGTTGTGATTGCTGATGTAATTTTTTTGTCTCTTGTATTAGATGGTAAGCTCAGCAAGAGTAGGGAGGGGGTCTGTCTCCTGTTGCTGATTATTACCATCAAAGAACAGTGCCTGGTATGCAGACTTAACATTTTTGTTGAGTCAATAAATAAAACCCCCATCTACCTAGCACTACGCTGTGCAAGGCCCTGTTCTGAGCCATTTATGCTTATTAATTTATTTAATCCTCATTTAACTGTGAAGGAGGTACTATCTATCATTATATCATTTTATAAATGGTGAAAATAAAGCCCAGAGAAATTAAGTAATTCACCCAAAGTCATGTAGCTAATAAGTGGCAGGACAAAAATTTAAACCTGGTCCCCAAATCCACAGGTTTGATCATGACACTATACTGCCTCTCTGATCATATCGCAGGAATAGCGGAGATGTGCTTGGTAAGGGAGAATATGGAAGGGCAATAAAGGATGACAAAGATCCAGCAAGTATCACAGAAAAGATCCAAGTAGGACCTGCACTGACATCTGGTGCATAAGCATCTTGATGAATTGGTGGCTGATACAATCACATCTAGCTTGACGTGTACATATTGTTTGTAGTTATGTGTCTATTTATACATACATTTATAAAATTGGAATAATCATAATTTGGTAAAAGTCCTACTATTTGCCAGGCATTTTTACATATGTCTGCTACCCAGCCTTGCAGATTACATATACATACATATATTAGCATAAAATCTGAAATATGGTTTGTAAAGTTACAAAGATCTTAGAGCTTATAGAACTTAGGATATTCCAAATGTAACCTCTTCCTCTACTTTAAATTCCTGTCTTTGAACAAATACATTCATCATTCATTCAGCAAATGTTATTGAGTCCTGACTATGGACCAGGCACTGTGAAAGGCTTCGGATATTTTGCCTGTGCTTAGCTAAGCTGTATATAGTTTACTTCATAAAAAAATGTCAGTTTTTCATAACTAGTGCTTCATGACTAATGCTTTTCAGTTGTTTCTTCAAAACAAATGCTTTTGTTTTTGTATTACAGTATTTGAACAAAATTCCCCTTCAGGGAGAGTAGTAGAGCTGTGCCTCATATATAATATCCTGGAATCCAAATGGGTACATAAAGTAATACCTCGCACTGGAGAGTACATGAGCAAGGCTTGCTCCTGCCAGTGTGCTCCTCAGGAGACAAAACCTACGGTGGCTGCACATAGCAGAAATTCAACAAAAACTAACAAGTAAAGGGGAATTTTGTTTGACCAGCACTGAAGACCTTGTTCACGCTACTACAAATTTTTGTATCTGCTAGAAGTGCTACCGATGATAAGCTTTTGTTTAAATTTCTGCCCTAGTAACAGAAGGGTGATCAATATTTTAAAAATAATATATCACCTCTCATTGAACAAGTTTTGAGAGAGAGAGAGAGAGAGAGAGAGAGAATAAAATTCACTTGTAATTCTACGTTCCAGAGAAACCCAGTGTTAAACATTGTGGTCCATTATTCCCATCTTTTATTCTTCACTTTTTTTTTTTTTTTATTTTTGTATCTGCTAGAAGTGCTACCGATGATAAGCTTTTGTTTAAATTTCTGCCCTAGTAACAGAAGGGTGATCAATATTTTAAAAATAATATATCACCTCTCATTGAACAAGTTTTGAGAGAGAGAGAGAGAGAGAGAGAGAGAATAAAATTCACTTGTAATTCTACGTTCCAGAGAAACCCAGTGTTAAACATTGTGGTCCATTATTCCCATCTTTTATTTCTTCACTTTTTTTTTTTTTTTTTGAGATGGGGAGGACAGGGGAAGTATAAAAATGGGATTATTCAGTATATGTATTTTTTCCTGTTTTACACTTAGTAATATAATATGAGCATATTTTCATACCATTAAATATTCTTCCACAAAATTAGTTTGGTGGCTGCATATTACTCCATTTAATAAATGTACCATATTTATTATTTTTCCTAGTGTAGGCCATTTGGTTTTATAATGTTACCTTTAGAATAATGAATTACCTATGAAGCTTTAGACTGTACTGATGCCTGGATTCCAACTTCACAGATTCTGATTTAATTGATCTGGGTTACAGCTAGGTATTGGGAATTTAAAAAGATCCCCCTATGATCCTAATGTGTAGCTAAGATTGAGAATCCACACAAACAAGGAAAATATGAGATGAACCACTCCAAGAATCAGTGGAGTTTATAACTGCCCATTATTTAGTATAACATAATCATCTTGAGCTGTTAAGTGAACAGTGCAGCTGACCCACTTCACAGTGACAAACTTGCAAAATTACTTTCTAACAAATAAAATTATTATAAGACTTGTTTCATTAGGGTTTGTGCTGTAAGTCTTCTATGTTAATCCATACTCAGTATAACAAATAAAAGTGTATCTTATTGAAAAAAAAATCAGGTGGAGAGTATTTTAGAGCTAGACAATAACAACATAATAATCAAGCAATGTATTTTTTAATGAAGAGTTTGGTTAAATAGCATGTTCAGTGCGTGATATGTGATAGGCATTCAATTAACATTTTTAAAGAATTAATGTATTTAGTTGAATTGCATACCAAGTCTGGTGGCTATTTTTTATGACATCATTAAGTTTCTAATTTGAAAGGAATTAATTATTCTGCAATTTGGAGACAAATTATCCTTTAAATATTCTGCAGTTTGAGAATAATATTTGTTACATTTGCAAAATGGTTTTTTGCAAGTTTTTTTTTCTTTCTCTTTTTCCACCTAAAAGAAGTATGTGTCCTTGGACACAAAATACAAATAACCTCTGTGCTGTTAATTATTGGCAAATTGCCCCATTTTCAACATAAAGAAATAACGTAATGGATATACCAACAAAAGGTTACTAGTTAACAGGCATTGCCTGTGAAAAGTATAAAAGAATTTCAGTATGATTTTCAGTATTCTGCTCCCACCACTCCCAACAAGGAGACAATTAGTAACCATGAAGTGGATGAAATCCATTTTTTTAATTTTCCTACTAAATTTTACTGAATCCAGAACACTGCATAGAAATGCATATGGAATAGGTGAGATATTTTGTTTTTCTTTTTTGTCTTTCTCTATATCAAAATTCTTAAATTCTTAAATTTGCATTTATCCATTTGTCTTGATCTATTTATTACATTTATTGTTCCACACAGAGGAAAAATATTTAGCTGGTGGAGATATTTAAATGAAAGATAAATTTGTAACTTTACAAGAGGTTTACAAGATCACACAGTGCCTAACATGATCAATGAATAGTTTGTATGTTCCATATTGAATTAATTGTTTGTACATTATTTATTTAACTGCTATCAATATTAACTTTGAAAAAAATTACATATATATTCACAGAAGACCATAATCCTGGCTCCTTCACAAATAAAACCCCTCAGACTGTTAACATCTTTATTCTTAATTCAGAAAAATGGGTCATTATTTGACTGTCTGAAGAAGCAGCACTGTGATTTGGGTTACAAATGGAAAACTGAAGTATAATTATGCTCAAAAGAGTGACTGAAATATATTTTTAACCATTTGATTTTCAAGCCAATTAGGGCATCACAATAAAAAACAATTGCAAGACAAAATTTAGTGCTAGGTCTACCATAAATTATGTTTGTTAACTTTATTCCTTAGTTTCCTAGTTTTCTCAACTACAAACATTTTTAAATAGGTGATCCCTAATGTCTTCTTAGTTCTAAAATCATGTAGTTCTAACTTAAATACAAATAGCTATATGTAACAATGATTACATTCTTAGTTGCAGTTCAAAACGTCATTTTTCGTGTGTTTTTTTGTTTTGTTTTTGCTTTCCAGCTTCCATTTTGGATTCTTCCCAATGTTCTGCAGAGATGAATTTAGTTGATCTGTAAGTTTTGCTTGTATAAATACACTTTAAATATGCAAAGCAATGATAATTTTATTAGGTAATTAAATAAAATTGGATAGCTCTATGAATTTTTAAAAGTATAAAAGCAAATTGGACAATTCCAAAAAAAGTTATTTATATTGAATATTAAATTGATATTGAAGAGGTTGAACTGTTGGCCAATGCCTTAGATATTAACTTTAGGTTCCATGAAATCCCATGTGGCAAACCAAATGAGACTTTAGAAACTGAAAATTAGTGTCTAATCAGTGACAACCATGTATAAGCTCAGGATTTTTTTCTCATCAACACCAGTAGAATGATATCACAATATTCTCTGTTCTGTATAGTATTTAAATCTTAGTAGCAAGTCATAGGAGGTAAAAATATTCTATATTCCATTATTTGTGGATACTGTGTTGTTCTCTTGAATGTTATCTTTCTGTTCCACGTTTTTGAAATTTCTTTTTTTTTTTTTCCTTTTTTTTTTTGTCTTTTTTTTACTGACCGGTAACGGGATCGCAACCCTCGGTGTCGCGCCCACACCGTGCTCAGCCAGTGAGCGGGAACTGGTCTCCACATGGGATCCGAACCCTTGAAATTTCTAATAAGGAATTTAAATAATGTGTTGCTGCTGTGCTTGCTCACAGAAACCTACACAAGCATTGCTCTGAGTCAATCCATGAGCACAGTAGTCTTAGGTCGGACCTTGATCATGCTGGGAGTAGACACAGGCAAAGGCCTAATGACCAATTCTTTGCTTAAATAAAGAAGAAACTACAAAGAACACAGATACCGCAATTATAGGTGCATTGCAGTGGGTGAGTGACCACAGAGAAAGAACCATTCTATGGAAAATCCACTTATTCTGACTTTTAACATCTATATGCATATTTATGGGGGGGGGGGGGAGAAAAAGACTGAAATTTCTTCCTAAATGGCTAGAGTCTAATTTCATATAGATTTTTAGCAAAGATCATCCTCTCAACAGTTCACAACATAAACACAAACAGGAAATAAAACAAAAAACCAAAAACTATACTTGGGAAAAATAAGCTTGATATAAGTCTGTTTCGTAAGCACTCACATGTATTTTTGTTTCAGAACTACCATATTTTTTGCCCAGTTTGTTCAAGAAGCCACTTATGAGGAAGTAAGCAAAATGGTGAAAGATGTATTGACGGTAATTGAGAAACCCACTGGCAGTGAGCAGTCTGCAGGGTGTTTAGAAAACCAGGTGAGTGAATAGTTTAAAAAGCTCTGTGATATTTGACCAAAATTTAGGATGGAGAAGAGAAGGTACAGGGGTGGCATGAGAAATGCACTTACATATTTGAAGAGCTGTTGTATGAGAGAGGAGCTAGATTAATTCTGAATTGCTGGAGAAGGTAGAAGACAAAACAGTGAGTGGCTGTTGTAAAGAGATAATATGAGTGCAGTGACTAAGAGCTGAGGTTCTGAAATAATAAGATTATCTGGGTGACCACAGGCATGTTACTTAACTTTGAGCTTCAGTTTTCTTATCTATAAAACAAGGGATAATAAGAGCTTCCACTTCTGAGGAATCATGGAGATTGATATATAGTACTACTTGTAGTTAATTTTTATTAAGCACACAATGGGACTAGCATTATTCTAGGGAATGTTACATACACATTGATAATCAAAATATATGACATAGAGGATAGCACTGATGAATCAGAATGGCTGTCCAGTGAGTCAAGAAACCCCGCTGAAGCTTATTGGCACAATATCAACTTTGTCTACCAATATCAATGTATTAAATCTTTACAATAATCCTAGGAGATTTTTGCTAATCTCCTCAGAGATTAGATTTTTAGATTAGATTAGATTAGATTTTTGCTAATCTCCTCAGAGATTAGTTGTAGAACTAACATCCTCAGTAGCTTCATTACATTACACCCTATAATATAGTGAGTGTGAGGCGCATAAGTCACAGTTAAGGTTGCCAGATTTTGCAAACAAACAACAAAACATGGTACCCAGTTAAGTTTGAATTTTAGATAAACATTGAGGACATTTTTTTTTTTTTGGTCCTTTTTTTTTGAGACCGGCCGCACCGCACTCAGCCAGTGAGCACTGTGAGCACACCGGTCATCCCTATATAGGATCCGAACCCGCGGCAGGAGCACTGCTATGCTCCCAGCGCCGCACTCTCCCGAGTGCGCCACGGGATCGGCCCCATTTTTTTTTTTTTTTTTTAGTATAAGGATGTTCCAATGTAGAAGCTCAATATATAACAGTTATTGTTGTTTATTTTATTTCACTATAGAAAACAGTTTTATAATGATTAGGGCTATCCAATTTTGGAAGAGAATGCCCAGAGAATCCTCTGTCATGGTGGGGTTGATGAAGTGCCCAAGAGAGAATGTCTCTGGAATATTGCAGAGAAGATGCTCTTTTAAAGATATGAAGTACTTTCCAACTCTGAAATTTATGATATAGTAAAAAATTCTTTTTTTTTTTGTCTTTTGTCTTTTTCCGTGTCCGGCAACGGATCGCAACCCTCAGTGTTGCCCCCGTACCGGACCGGGGACCGGCAACGGGATCGCAACCCTCGGTATTGCTCCCGCGCCTCGCTCAGCCAGTGAGAGGGAACCGGTCCGTGTGTGGGATCCGAACCCTCGGGCGGGAGTGCCGCCGCGCTTCCCAAGCGGCGCACTATCCAGTGCGCCACCGGGCCGGCCCAGATATAGTAAAAAATTCTGTTTTGCATCTCTATTTTTGTCTTGTCCTGATAATCTTTTAAAAATGTGTATCAATCATGCAAAATACATTTCCTATTGCAACTTTACATGCAATTAGAGGCTCAAGGTAATGTTACAGGTTGCTGATCTATTGCTGTAAACTTATGCTTTATTGTGTGGACTGGGAATTAGAAATCTTAAGTTTTTCCAGATTCTCTAAATATTAGCAGTTATAAAAGCTAAAAAAAAAAAAAAAATCCTGAGATAAATTAAACATATCTCAGAAGCTTTCTTCAGAATATTGATGTTTGTTGTCTGATTTTGGTAAAATTAAGATACCAAAGAAGGAAGCATGTGCATTGTAAAGCATTTTAGCTGAATCTGTAATTGTCATAAATAAAAAGTGGCTCTGTTTTTATTCCACTTTAAAATTACTTTATTTTTATTTTTAATTAAAAATAATATCCTATTTTAGATCAATGTCTTGTCATGAGAAAGCCATATGAAATCAGTATCTATTTCTGAAACACAGTTTATATGAAAAAGGAAAGTTTATATATCCTGGGGATAAATTGTTGATAACATAAAAGGGAAAGGTAAAATAATTCAATATGGGGGTGGGGGACAAAATATTGCAAGACCTTTTTCCTTAAATAAAATAATTGTGTCTAATAGTCATTTGTATTACTCAAAGTTGGAAACTAAAATTCCATTTCCTAAAGGGCAGCAAAGAAAAGTATCTTATCAGGCTGAAACTATGGGGAATTTTCTTAATCTATAGTTCTAATTTTGGATATTAGAAAACTTTCCATGTGTTTTACAGAATTTTAAAGTAAAGATAGTTGTCTTTCATTAAAAATAAAATATTTCTTACAGCTACCTGCCTTTCTGGAAGAAATCTGCCATGAGAAGGAAATCTCTGAAAGGTGTGGACTTTCAGACTGCTGCAGCCAAAGTGAAGAGGAAAGACACAAATGTTTACTGGCACACAAAAAGGCTGCTCCAGCATCCATTCCACCCTTCCAAGTTCCAGAACCTGTCACGAGTTGTAAAGCATATGAAGAAAATAGGGAGGCTTTCATAAACAGGTAAGGATCCAATTTAAAGGTAGATGAAACCCCAGAAAGGGAGCAGCACCAAGCAGAATTTTTTACTTGTGCAATTTATTAATGTACTCCAAAGTAGGGAGAAATAGAAATAACGTTTGGCATTGTAGCTGCTGAGGTCTTGCACAGGTAATTAGGACAGCAAATTTAATGTAAGTTTGTTTCCACAGCATGTGAGATGCGGTGCAGACCACACAACAGACCCAGGAGCTGTTCCTTTTAGTCTTTTGAGATACACCTCTTTTTTCCCTTCTAATCTCTCAAGTTTACCTTGCCCAAGAATGTATTGGTAGTGATCAAAATGACTCCTTCCAGAGGACTGGTGTTTTGTGTTCACCAAATTGCCTGGAAATAAAAAATATTAGAGATCTGGGCATGCTTAAGATACATAAATGTAGTTAAAGATTTATTGAGCACATACATTGGAGGAACATGTGTGCTTGGCACATAGGATTGGATTAATGCTCACAAACAACCTTTGAAGATTCTTTCTCCTCCTCCTCTTCATTCTTTTTCCTCTCCCTTTTTTATTGATGAGGAAATTGAAGTGTAGAACCTAAAGACAGCTGGCTGAGGGCATGCTGCTAGCGTATTTGAACCCAGGCTCTCCGTCGGGGAAGCCTGTATCTAACTCTTCATCACTTCTGTCTTCCATGGTACTTACTAAACCAGAGAAACAGAGAGCCTGCCCTTAGAACATCTCTGCTGTGGAGGCTGCGAAGGTGGATGACTCTATTCTCATTGACGAGGGAAAAAGAGTCCACTCTTGTGCTTCCCTTAGTGGAGGTCTGGCCTTGTTGATCCACTGATCCCTGAAGCATGTCTGAGTAGGCTTATTGCAAAGGACACTTCAATAAGAATCATAGTCAGCATTTCTGCCTATTTTTTTCTCATATTAGAATCTGGTACCATCTATCAGATTTTTTTTCCCTGAGGATCTTTAGTGAGGAACATTTTTGACAGCATGTGGAAACGTGTGACTGTTTTCTCTTTAGGAACACAGTAAAGAAAAAGTCGAATGCATTTTTAGTTGTTGTTATCTGAGTCATTAAACAAATTCCATAGTGCAGTTCCAAGCAGTAGTAGTCTTGTTTTTAGGCATTTATAAATCTTCTTTATTTCATTTCTCAGGTACATCTATGAGATATCAAGAAGGCACCCCTTCCTGTATGCCCCCACGATTCTTTCTATGGCTGCTCGCTATGACAAAATAATTCCACTTTGCTGCAAAGCTGAAAATGCAGTTGAATGCTTCCAAACAAAGGTAGCATATTTGCATGGATATCTGAACCAATCCTTTTGTATGGTTATGACTCATTAAAACCAAAGTTAAAAAGGGAAATAGGCTTTATGTGAGGAGTATCATTTTCAGAATGGAGCATATTTCAGCAGTCTGATATGCCTTGTGATAAAAAAATTGGATTTGCTGTTTTTTATTCATCCACCACCAATTATTATTAAGGAAGTGAGTTTGGTGGGATAAAGAAGGAAAGACAGAAGGAGATGATAATATAAATGAAAGAGATGAGTAGGAGGTGAAAGAATAGAAAGGAGAGGGAAGAGCAGAAGCAGAGAGAAAAAAGTAAAAGAGAGGTATAATTAATGCATTGTATACATTGTTTTTTAAAAATTCTTAGAATAAATTTGAGGCCTAAGTGTTATTGTCATTTAACAAACAAGATAACTTAGGTTTAGAGAAGTGAATAACTTTCTTAGGTTCAGAGAGCTACAGTAATATCCACAATTAACTACTTGCCAGCAGAAGTCCAGAAATTTCCTAAGATTGTGACTATTCTGATTGTCAGGCTGCAATGCAATCTTATTTTTTGTAACCGAGAAGACATTTAAGAAATGACCGTGCTTCAGTAAGTTAAGGCTGTTTAAAAGCACAGTTGTTCATTCGTGAGCCCTAATATGAACGTAATAATGTTTTTGCGTGAAGGTATTTTAAATAAGTTTGTCTGGCATAGTTGCATATAAACTAACCTAAAAGAATAAATGAGTGAATAATGTTCTGCAAGAATGTCTGACATCTATAATTTTTCGTAAAAACTATATTTTATAGCGTTTCATGTTTTACCTAATGCCTGTTGTTTTTCTAACTAGTAGAGCTTGTAAAAGAAAATACATGCTTTCTTGACACCTTGTTTCTTCCACATTTAGACAGCATTAATTACAAAAGAATTAAGAGAAAGCAGCTTGTTAAATCAACACATATGTGCAGTAATGAGAAATTTTGGACCCCGAACCTTCCAAGCCATGTAAGTTTAAGCTCTATTTAGGGAAGAGGGTTAGATCTACAGAACTACTATTTTGCAACCTGGGTTCATTTTTCTCATTGTCACGGTTATACAGAATGAAATCTCTTTTGATGGGGGTTAATGTAATTAGAGTTATGAAATCTGACGATTGGAACGAAGCTAACAGATCAGTCTGCTGTTTAACACTTACTAAAGCCTAGCTGAGATAATACACAGAAAAGACTTTTAAGGTTTATGTTATTTACCTATTCTTCCAGACACTTAAATTCTGGCCTGCAATCTATTTATACCTCATTATTACACTATTTTCTCCTAGTTCCTTTACAAAGTAGGTCATCCTTCCCTGAGCATCATTTAAAACTTTTGGCTTAATAAGAAATTCTTTATATTAATTGTGCTTCATGATAAGGCCTATTATGACAATTGTTGCTTCCTATGAAAATATTCCCTTGAGGCAATAATATTAGAATCTAGTGTTAGGAGAAAAGAAAATTTTAAACTATAAAACTGGATAACTCTTCAATTCTTTTGTGATAAAACATTTCTGGGATAAAAAAATCTGAGTTGCTAATTGAAGAGTAGTAAGTATATGCACTCAGTTTATTTCTTTGTTCATTTGTTAAATCACACATTAAAACATATTGTGCGTAGTGGAGACCTAGATCAAAGTTTTTAGTTATGGAGTTAGTTCCAAAGACTGACTGAAATTTATCTTGGAAGAGGTCAGATTTATGCCTTAACTACCCTCCAACTCTATGAGAAACTTAAAGATTGATTCATGAACTACTTTACTTAAATTTATTTTATCAATAAAATGAAAATTAAGATATTATAATGACTTTATCAATTGCTATCCGCAAGAGATTAAAGTTAAATGCTCTAAATTTCTAAAGAAAGTTGATCTTCATCAAAAGCAGCAACAACAATATTTGCTCTAGGGAGCAGTGGTTTCACAGAGACATTTCTTAAAATTTAATAAAGTATGCAGAAGGACTCGAATTTTAATTTCTTACTACCCTTTTTGACCTCAGCATTACCTTGACATGATGACATGCCTGAAACGTTTAGTCTGCTCCACTTTCTTCTCCCATTTCATTGATTTGCACATATACACCCCTCCATAAATTCTCAGAAGTATTTTTTTTTTCTCTCAAGTGAAAAATGACTATCATTCTCATGGATTTTTTCATTTCTTAATTGTTTATTCTTTTTAGCATTGGGGATGAACAGCAAAAAGATGGAATTCATCTCATCCCAGGAAACGTTTTAGGAAATGAAAAATTACTTCCAAACAATATGTGGGGCCAGGTCTTAAAAGACTGGGTTGGAATTGACAAGACTCAAGACACTTTTCCTTTTTTTTTTTTTTAAACACAATATTTCAGTTCTTTCTCTTTGGAACTTTAACTATACTAATACTCTAGAAATATTATTTCATTTTGATAGATAACCAAGAGTGATCTCTGTTTTCTTCCTGCCCTAGAACCGTTACTAAACTGAGCCAAAAGTTTTCCAAAGCTAATTTTACTGAAATCCAGAAACTGGTCCTGGACGTGGCCCACGTTCACAAGGAATGTTGCAGTGGAAACGTGCTGGAGTGTCTGCAGGATGGGGTGAAGAGTCTTGCTTCCTAAGGAAGATATATTTCTGCTTCATTTTCTTTATTTTAGTCTCATTCTAAAAGGGAGAAGGCTGTCTGACTTGAGTTGGCACAGGGTGACTGAGTGTTGCAGACTTCTTGACAGAAAAACTTAAACCATCTTTTATGGATCCTGGCTTTCACTTCAGAGATGTCCCCCTTTTGTGAGACCAGGGCCAATCCATTTATTACTTCTAAAGGAGATGGGACCCTCTCAGAAGGCCTCCACGCAAAGTCTTGGGGGACAGACTTTTTTAACATGTTAGTTTTTCCATTCATTTATTCTTCCATTTGGCAAATATATATTGAGTACTTTCTATCTGCTAGACACTGTGAGGAACACTTGTTATGAAGGTACAAGTGGAGGTCAATCAATTTATAGTCCAATAGGAGAGATAAGACAGTGACCTTGGAGTTAGAGACTGACTTCTGTTTACTATTATCTCCATAGGCTGCCAGCACACCTGGCACATGAAAGGCTCTCTATTAACAAAAATAACACAAGAAACTGTCCCAGGAGGTAAAGAGCTAGCCATGCCAAAGTGAAGTGTGAATGAAGAGCTCTAGGAGAATTAAAAAACAAAACCAAAAAGCCTCAGCAGCAGATTCCTTGAGAGAGGTGTCATCAGTAGGAATTTAAGCAGTATGGCATTAATATATTTTGGGCTTACCCCAGTCTTTGTAGATATTGTACAAGAGGCCTGTCCATCCCCAAATTACTCCCTCTCTTCCGGTGACACCCTCTCCTCTCCAACGAGGCTTAAAAATCACTGTTCTAATTCTCTCTGCTGAGAATGCACAGAATTTTCAATTACATGATAGGTAAGTAAGCGCTGCCTCTTTTTGCCCTTTTGGGTGCAGCCATTTCATTGTCTATAGACTGCCCTCTGGTGGTACTAGTGTGTCACTGCCGTTTGTTCTGATAAAGATGGAACAGAAAGTTTGCTCTGTTATGACATCAGCTCCAAGTATCTAATGGCAAATTTGAATACTAATAGATATATAGCAACATGCATGCTGTTTGATTTGAGGAGTACACTTTCCTCTTATTTTGAAAGACTTCCTATTAAAATTTAGGGTTTAGCTGACAACTATTGAAAGAAGAATTGAACAAATGGGTAAGTAGAAAAGTGAGGAAAGGCAAAAATGGGGAGAAAGCCCTAAAATGGGAGACAAGGTGAAAGGCCTTCTTTCTTCTTCCTTCCCTCCTCCATTCTGTTTGTCCTTCCTTCCTTCCTTTTTTCCTTCCTTCCTTTTCTATAACTGACCCTGAAGTCCTAGATTAAATAATAAACTTATAAAACTTATACTTTATTTTTCCCATTTCAGGAAAAAATTATGTCATACATATGTTCTCAACAAGATATTCTGTCAAACAAAATAGCAGAGTGCTGCAAACTGCCCATACTTGAACTTGGTCAATGCATAATTCATGCAGAAAATGATGACAAACCTGAAGGTCTATCTCCAAATCTAACCAGGTTTCTAGGAGACAGAGATTTCAACCAATTTTCTTCAGTGGAAAAAAATATCTTCTTGGCAAGGTAACACACTCTGTAAATGTATGTCCACACAAGGAAAAATCATCGTGTGACTGACAGCTTTGTGTTTTTGAGATGGGGAGAGATGGCTGTGGTTTCTGAGCTCAGTATGTGAGGGTGTTTGGCTAGAATGCTCTGAACCAAAATAGATTTAAGCAGATAACTAGAGAATAAGGAATGAGATCTACCTTCTATTGGTGAAGCTTCTACAATTGCTGTTATTAACTGGTTTGCTTATGAAGCTATATTTTATTTTATACCGATTTCTCTGGAATCAGAAGCATTGTCATCCTATATAAATTACTTATACAAAGGCCACCACTGAACTTTCAAATAAGATACAAATTTTTTTTAATAAGAAGGGATCCTGATTAAGAACATGTTCTTTTGCTACACATGTTTAAAAAACTTTTCCCCCAAATAAGAGTTAATAGATAATGCTAGATAGAAGGCCTTTAATGGAACAGTTTATTTGCTATTTATTGAATACATTTTTTTAAGAAGATCAAAACATGTACAGACATTTGCAGTACAACGGTTTGTTGTGATATAATTGATAGGCAATATTCTCATTCTATCTGCCTTTAAGAAAAGCAAGCAATCAAGTTAATACATTTTCCTTTATTGTACACTGTGTATCTATGGACATTACTAGAGGAGGAATTTTTACAGCTCTTAGGAGATTATATTTAATGATCTCCAAGGGTCTTTCTAAATTGAAAAGTCTGATTCTAATGCAATATTGAAAATAAGGGCCCAGTTTTCTTTTTAATATTCCCTGAGGATATCACTCTTTTGTTGCATTAAAATTAGATATTTACACATTGTTTGCACTGCTAAATAAAATTATGCAAACTAGAACAAAGTCCAGATTTAAGAGTCATGTATTAACAATTTATTGGTGGCAGAACTAACTACAACCAATTCCTATAGCCTGGAAATACAATTAGTAAATTCAAGAATTATCTTTAAGTTTACACATCTAAATCTAATTGTTTAATAGAAGCAGTTCTTTGATTGCAAAGGTTCTTTGCAGTAGAAATTTTCTCAGCCAAGAATGATCTTCCCCCAGACACTTGCATGGCTTCTTTCACCCAGATCTCCACTCCAATATCAGCTGCCCAGAGAGACTTTTCTTGACCACATACTAAATTAGTGGCCCCTGCACCTCAGGTGTCCTCCCTTTCACTCTCTTCCATCTTTGTTATTTTTCTTCATTGATTTATCACTACCTGAAATGAGATGATCCATTTTTTGCTTATTTGTTTCTGCCTCCCTAAAATTATGCTTTTGAGAGGGCAGGCATTTTATCTTACACATCATTGACTCCTTTCTGCTTAAAGCAATGCTAGCATAAAGTAGGCACTGGAAAAATATTTGTTGAAAGAATGTAAAGTCCACACTTGAAAAGCCAAAGTGAGAGGTGCAAAAGAAAACCAGAGGCCATTTTACAGGACAATTTGAGGGATTATAGTTTGTATTAACAGTTTGCTATTTATATAATTCAAATCATATTTGATTTACAGATTTACTTATGTGAACTTTAACATCTACATGCCATATTATACAGGAATAATTAGGGAAGTATGGCTTCATTTTGTCTCTTAGTTCCAATAACATATTTTTTCTCACATATTTCAGTTTTGTTCATGAATATTCAAGAAGGCACCTTGAGCTTGCTGTCCCAGTAATTCTAAGAGTTGCTAAAGGATACCAGGAGTTACTGGAGAAGTGTTTCCAGTCTGAAAACCCTTTTGAATGCCAGGATAAAGGGGTAAATTGCTCTAGAATTTTAGGGGAATCCTTAAAACTGAATTGATATTATTCATTAAAAATGCTTGTTTGTTTGAAAGTATCTCATTAACTAGTAGTTAGCTAGTTGTATCTAATAATTAGTTATCTAGATATTAAATAGTTATTAACTAGCAGTCAGCAACTGGTGGCTTAGTTTAGAAATAAAAATGTTAACCAAAAGTTCTTTGATGCACAAATAAAGATAATATTCATTTTTGGACAGCTTCAGAAAGGCCAGAATTTTGTATAGAAAGAACTGCAACTTTATCCAAAGATTGAGTTCTGCCATCAAATAATTTTATGAATCACAAAGTTTCAAGCCTAATCTCCCTAAAGACCATTTACTTTAATTCTCATAATTCACACTTTGCCATCTTTAATATTTAAAAAAACTTCTAAGGGTGGTTTCTCTAAGATTGGTTTCAGGATAGAATAAAATATTGGTTAATTTTTATATACAAAGTTATGTATCTGGGAAGAAAAAAAATGTATATAACAATGCTTGTGTTTTCAGGAAGAGGAATTACAAAAATACGTCCAGGAAAGCCAAGCATTGGCGAAGCGAAGCTGTGGCCTCTTCCAGAAATTAGGAGAATATTACTTACAAAATGCGTATGTTTTTGTAAATAGTATTTTTAGTGATTTAAAATTATTAACAGGTAAGGCAAATGTAAATCCAAATTAATGACCCATGCATACTCTAATTTCAGTTTCTATTTCGGATTGGAAGTCCATGTAATCTGATTGCTCAGTTTCCCCATAGAGAATGTAGCTTTCCCCATTCCCCTCTTTTAGGAGCAACAAAAATGGCCTGTGAGGTCTGAGCTGTGGTACTGGCTTTAGGTTCCCCCTACCATGCAAATTTTTGCAGTAAAGATATCCATTCTATAATAGTCTGTCATAGTTAAAATACCAAAAGATCACAGTTAAAATCAATGCAGCTCTTGAGGTTGGGAAGAGGAGTCAGCCTTCTGCCCAGGCTGCTTCTCCACTGTGGCATGTTGGTATGATAGTACTATAGGGAGTGATCGTAAGTAGAAGTATCTCAAAAGTTGGTCCAAACACCATGTGGATGAAACAAATGAGCTCACATCAGAAGAGAGCCTTCGATCGGGAGCAAGAAGTCCAAAACCTTGTGGACGACTCAGCAAGACTGGTAAGAAATGCTTCTTTCAGGTTCCTCGTTGCTTACGTGAAGAAAGCCCCTCAGCTGACCTCCTCTGAGCTGAGGGCCTTAACCAGGAAGACGGCGACCGCCACGGCCACGTGCTGCCAACTCAGTGAGGACAAACAGTTGGCCTGTGGTGAGGGGGCGGTGAGTGTCTGCTTTGCTTAGTCCCATCTCATTTCTGCCTTTTGACTTGAAGTAGCCTCATGACTCCTATCTGGGGGAAATGGTAAAAACCAGTGTGGAGATGGCTTTATTAGGCTTGTTCCATTAGTTACATTTGTGGCGGGGAGGGAGAGAACTCAGCTGTGACTACTGGGCAAGTGGCCTGGCTTCCCATCCTCCTAGAATAGCTGCTCAAAGTGCAGTCGATTCAACAATGTCTGAGGAAACTTTACGTACAGCAAAGATCGAATGACCAATATGTTATTCAGTCACGATTTCCTCTTTTTATTCACCAAATACTTAAATGTTAAAAAAAGAAAAAGCTTCATCTTTGATAGATTAAAACTAGTAATTTTATTTTATTCATATTTAATTTTTGCCTTTTGTAGTATAAGTTTCTTATTATTATAATGTTAGGATCAATTTGTTCCCTTTGACAGGGTATGGGATACAGAACATGGTAAGTTCCCTGTTTTAAATAATAAAGTGACTTTCCAGTTAGTAATGCCAATAATCTTTACTTCCTGATATGACTAGTGTTATACATATGGTTACAGATTGATTTTTTTTCATTATTTTTTCACTTAAAGTCACCATTGTGAACAAAAATATATATCTACGTTATCCCTTTTTCTTTTTTTAATGATGGAGAGTTATTTGCTAGTTAGTCTTCACATCTTGGAATTTTTCACCAAATGTTAGGAGAGGAGAGTTTCTTGTGATTAAGCATTAACTCATTTATTGAATTCACACGTTGGGGGCCTGCAGGGAAGCCGAATGGTTAATGATTCAGGAGTGTGGGTTCTGGAGGCCACCCGCCTACAATCCCATCCCACTTTCACCACTTGTTAGTTGTGTCACACCGAGAAAGTTCCTTACATCACTAAGCTTGAGCATTTTCATCTGACATTTGAGAATAAAAATCGTGCCACCCTCATAGGACAGCTGTCTTAAGGTAATCGGGTAACTCACCCAGCACTAGCCTGATACACATTATGCACACAAAACACATCAGCCCTTAATACAAATTATTACTTGGTGCTTAAGGAGTATCTCTGAAGTGTGGAAGGTAGGCGGATTCTACATGAGGAAAGCCTTAAAGACACACAGACACTGGTTCTTTTAAGTTGGAATGATATATTAGCTGTATGTACACGCATATATATATATATGCATATTTCACATATATATGTGAAAGGGCTAGGTTTGTGCTGTTCTTACCTTCAGAAAGTGACTCTCCGGATCTCAAAAGTAGAATGGAAAGCTCAACTACATATACATGGAAAATGTACGCTACTTATTGATTTCCACAGGTCAGGGCAGAGACTTTTTTCTCCTCTGTAAGTACGAATGTAACTGGAAGCATGTTTCAAATAGCTGACATCAATAGCTGAAGGGACTGTCCTGAATATCACATATGGAACATCTGTCACTAAGTGCTGAGGTTTATCCCAAACAAATGGAAAAACACTAAAAATTTGACATCAAATGATCCTACACAGACAGCAAAATTTCCTGTAATATTAATTATAAATTGCTGGACATTAAAAATTATTGCAATAGTTTTCTGGAAACCTGGACTAACTTTGTGGCTAATGCCCAATATTCTTGCTTTTTTCTTTCTCATTCTCCTAACTAGGCTGACGTTATTATTGGACAATTATGTATCAGACATGAAGCGACTCCTGTCAACCCTGGTATTGGCCAGTGCTGCACATCTTCATATGCCAACAGGAGGCCGTGCTTCAGCAACTTGCTGGCGGATGAGACCTATGTCCCTCCACCATTCTCTGATGACAAGTTTGTCTTCCACACAGACCTGTGCCAAGCTCAGGGGGTGGCGCTGCAAACAATGAAGCAAGAGTAAGAAACTGTTATTTGCTAGCATGGAGAAGACTGACATCACCAAAGAGCAGTTGAGATTTCTACCTTTCATACCTAACACTCCGTGCTCACTGGTACAACATTATTGCCCCCAAAGCATTTAAAGTGTCTTTCAAAATAGTTTTGTCTCAACGTCCTCACAGCCGCATGGGAAAATAGGTCTAGAAAAATTCACTAGGACAGACAATTTCCTGTTTGTTAAAAGTCATCTCCATTGTAACTACTATTGCGATGCAGTTTGGAGTTGAGAAAAAAAAATGGACAGTCTATTTTGGGGAATTAAGATGTATCTTTATGGTGTCTGGGTACTTCCATTCCAAACACAGAAAACATATCGTTAAATCTTTTTTCTACACTATTTACACTTTGAAGAGAATAACCATAATATTTGACTCAACCGTTCAGTGTGGGTGTTAAGAAAAGCTATGCACATGTCAATACACTGTGGGAGTCGTTCTGCAATGGTGATGGTCACAAAAGTCAACGGAACTTATGTTCTCCAAACATCCATGCATTTTACTACTCACTTGCTTTGCAAATGGTCTTCCTTTGCTGGAAAATCTGTTCTTCCCTTTTTTCTCTATCACAGTCTGAGGCATATTTCAAGGTACAATAAGAATGCCACCTCTTCTGACAAGATATCCCTATTGCCCCATCAATATTACTTCCAACATACAAGCATTGCTAAAGGAGTAGTACAGGCTGTTAGTGCTGCCAGTGCTCAAGTAAGGGTGTAATAATTGTGGACAGCAGGGTTTGGAAATGTGGGCCTTTTAGGATGGGTAAGATATACTTTAAAGAGAGAACAGGAAAAGATATCCTAGGCAAGTAAGAAAAAGACTGCATTTTCACTACATATAAGTATGGCGGAACTATGAAATAGTGTTTCATCTATAATCTACACAAGTCCAGACCAGCAAAACGCGTGGCATGCTTCCAGCCTCAATTTTTCTGATGAAAGTACTAGACAAGGTGTGCGTGATAAGTCTGGTGATGGGTTGGTGGAGTGAGGGTATCTAGGGCTCTGAAAATTCTCTACTAGGAAGGCTTTAGAAAGATACCATTGCATAACAGACTTCTCTTGTATTTTGCTTTGTTTTAAATGATAGGTTTCTCATTAACCTTGTGAAGCAAAAGCCACAAATAACAGAGGAACAACTTGAGGCTGTCATTGCAGATTTCTCTGGCCTGTTGGAAAAGTGCTGCCAAGACCAAGGGCAGGAAGCCTGCTTTGCAGAGGAGGTATATGCAGCTCATTTTCCACTTAAAATACGTGGGATAGAATTTTCTGTAGTGAATAATGTAAAGACTACCCTACAAACTATAGCTTTAAAATAATGTCAGAGAGATTTAAATTTCATTGAGGATTTTATAAATTAAAAAAATAACCAGTTTTCTTATTAAATATTAAGAATTATAATTTTTAAATATTTTAAGATAGTTAGTAATTTTATTTCCTAGTAGAGAAAAGTGGATATATAAATAATTGATGATAATTTAGACGGTTTCTGGCCTAAAATTTATCAATTCAGCTAAATGGATTAGAAGGATTTAATAGCAAATTAATTGTGCAAACAGGATATTGGGAGAGTATTTATAGAAACTGTTTCTGAACTCATTTAGGAGCATGCCTTTGTATATCAACACAGAAGTAATTAGGAATTATCTTAAACCAATTACTTAGAAATTTTAGATGGATTTGCAATAGGCTACATTTTTTAAAAATTGGAGGATTCTACCTACCATTTTTTAAAATTATTTTTTTCAGCTTTATTGAGGCATGATTGACAAACAAAAATTATATATATGAATATTTAAGGTATACAATGTGACATTTTAATATATGTATACATTGTGAAATGATTACCATGATCAAGCTAATTGGCTACATTTTGTAAATCTTTAGTTTGTATTACTAAATGTTTTTGAATATAGCATACTATAATTTTAAAAGATGTTCTATAATCCAGCCTTTTTGTCAACTTTATCTGACCATCCCGTAATGTAAAAGGTTGGACTTCTTGTTAGATGCAAGCTCTGAAAAGAGATAATATCAGAAGTAGGGTTTTTCTATAAATAATATAATTAGATGTGCTTGAGTGTGTGCTCTTATCAGTATGTGTCTGTGTTTTTGGTGGGATAGGGTGGGGGCAAGGTACAGGTAACCAAATCAGATAAAACAAAACTGATGAAAGAGATTTGATGCAAACCTTTCTGATAGATGTGATGCAAAAAGATTACTGTCCTCTGATTTGAGATGGCATTCATTTAGATGTAGAGAACATTAGCAAATAGTAGCAGTACTTTTTTGTTTTTTTACAAATATTTTACTTTCTAATGACTTGTGATTTGTAGAGGAAGAGAAAAAGTGGGGTTAGAATAGGCAAGGATTTGAAGATTGGTGTATAGAAAAATAAATATACTGTTGATATGAATAAATTTTACTTTTTCTCTCTAGCTTGTTGGCATCAGAGATGTATTTTCTTTATTTTAGCTTGGTTAATCTACAAACTTGTGAATTCACCCAGATGGTGAAGAGAACTGTATGACTGGCACAATCATTCATTCCTTTGTCTGATTATTTTTATTTGCTCTTGATTTTCAGGGTCCAAAACTGATTTCAAAGACTCGTGCTGCTTTGGGAGTTTAAATTACTTCAGGTAATGAGAAATTTAGATAAGGCCAAATATAATGCTGGTTATCCTTAAATAGCAATCCATAGTCAGACATATCCTAAAAAGTATCATTAATTTAAAAAAAATGCAATTCAATAAAAAAGTTTATTTTAAAATACTGGAACAAAGTTATGCCCACAATGTTAGTGACTCAACTCATGCAAAATTATTATGTTATTTTAAAGGCTATCAGAAGACCTCCCTATGTATATAATATTTCTCTAATATAGCATAATAGAACCAGTTATTTTCTGTATCTATTCATTTAATTAATACTTAATATATTTTTGTTCATATTGCAGGGGGAAGAGAAGAGAAAATGAATTTTTATGATTTGGTGTGAACTTTTCCCTTTAATTATAACTGGCAATACTTTTTATGAATTAATAAAATGATGAAGACTTTTATATGAGATTTCCCTATCATAGAAATAAAGTATCTTCAAATGCTTCCTTTCTCCTAGTCAGCTTATTTACGAAAATGTATAGACAATTCCTTTATATAGTTGTGTACACCATTGTCTGAAGCAGATTCTGTTAAAAAAGCAAAGACAGATTTACAACACTGAAGGCTAGATCAGTTGATGAAATGAAAAAACGTTCCAAGTTAAGTATTGTTTGGTGCTGCCAGGGCACATTGTTCATTAAATGACCACTTAAGTATTCTAACAGATAATCTGGAGATGAGAAAAGAGATTATTATGCTTCTACAAGATGCGTAAGAATTTAACATCTACTTTTTCTCAGTTTTGTTCATTCCCCTACTCACAGACATTTTAAAACATAAGTATGAACTGTACTGTTTTGATAGAGTGTAATTAACATTTGTATCAATTACTTTTTTTTATTCCACAAATTCAGTCACCCATTATTCTGGGTGCAATCACTGTTCTCCAGTTGTTTCAATAAGGAAGGAAGCAACTAAATAGTAATGCCACAAGATAATGATCACGATAGAGGCGACAACAAATTGCTGAGGGATTCGAAGGGCAGGTGAGAGCAGTTGACTGGGGAAAGTGCCACAAACATGTAAGAAGAGCCTTAGAAGACGAGTGGGCATTCATCAGTTCAAGTAAAAGAGAACGTCATTTTAAGAAAGAGAAAAACATGGTCAAAGGTACTGAGTATGACAAAACATGATGAAGGGTTTTAGGAAATTATAGGGTGGATAGGAAGGGTATAGATATGGACTATCAGGCAAAATGTGGAAGCTATGTAGAACCAAGCCAGATTCTCCTGGGCTTTATTCCAAAGGGGTTGGACACTTTCTTGTGGGTAACAGGGGACCAGAGTGATATCTAAGCAGTAGAGTGCCATCAGTGGTTAGCTTTTAGGAAGGTAATTTATGAGATAAGGAGGATGGGGAGTGGGGCAGGGGAAGGAGTAAAGAGAGGCAAGATCAGCAAGTGGTGACAAAAAGACCAGCCCACCAGTACGGAGGCTGTTTATTATATTAGCTTTGAATAGAAAACTAAAAATTACATTCATGCTGACCTGTGCTCCAGGAGAAAACAATTGCTCCAGAGCAGTAAAATGAGTTTTCAGTTTTAACTCAATTGCTATCTACTTTACATTTTTCTTTCCATTCAATTGCAGCCTCTATGGACTTTCTCTGATTTTGGTGTAATTCTAAAAGGTATTAATTCAGAGATCACAATGAAAGAAAACAGAATTCACTATAAGAGCATTAAACAGCAAAAATCCCTTTTTATATTTAAGGGTAAAGTTCATTGAATGTAAAACTGTAAGGAAAATTTATGAGCCAAATGACATTTCATTGACATGTATAGAGAAATATGAAGAAAAAATGATTGGAAATACAAGGATAAATTGACACAACTACAATAATAGTAAATTGGGGATTTTGAAACATTGCTATTTCTTTGACAAAGCAAGTTAGAAAAATGATAAATAAAGACTCAGGTTATAACCTATTCTAATCAAGATTACCAGTGACTTGCACACTGCAAAATCCAGTAGTCAATTCTTAGTCTTCAGCTTACCTGACTTTTCTCAGTAGAATTTGAGACAATTGACCACACTCTTTTCTTTGAAATATTTTCTTCACTTGGCTTTTGGATTTTCCTCCAACCTCATTGGCTGCTTCTCCTCAGCTCTCTTTGCTGAGTCCTCCTCAACTCTTTGACCTCTAAATGTTGGAGTGTCCCAGAGCAGCTCTTCCTGAATTAAACTTGCTATCTAGGTGACCTCATCCAGACTAGTGTGTTAAATACTATCTAGATGCTGATAATGCATATTTACATATTCAGCCTGGATTTCCCCCTGATTTCCATATGTCAGCTTTTTCTCTGACATTTCCATGCTGATAGTGCATGTACAACTCAAACTTAGCACAATTACAGAGTAAACTCCTGATCCACTCCTAGTTCCAAACTTGCATCTCCCTCTGTCTTGTCCATCCTTTTGTTCACTAAAGCCAGAAACCTTGGAGTCATCGATGACTCCTCTCTTTCTTCCATATCCCCCCACATTTAATCCATGAGCAAAGCTTGTCTGTTCTACCTTCAAAGTCTACCCAGAATTTGACAATCTCTTGATGCCTCCGTTACAAGCCACAATCATACCTCACCTGGATTATTGTAAAGGCTTCCTAATTGGTCTCCTTACAAGTACTATTGCCCCAATCCCAGCTCTATTCTCAATGCAGTAATTAAAGTGATCCTTTATATGTAAGTATATTATGTCACTTTTTCACTCAAAACCTTCTAGTATCTTCTCATATCACTCAGAGTAAAATGTGAAGCCTGTACAAATACCCTACATGATGGTGTCTTTCTGACATTTTGTCTTACTCCTCTGCTCAGGCACAATGGCTTCCTTGCTGTTCTGCAAGTTGTCAGTTAGTTTTCTCTCAGTGCTTTCCCCTTGTGATTCTTCTTGCTTGGAAAACCCTCAGACATGTGTGAAGTTCATTCCATCATCAACCTCGAACTTCTACTCACTGTCACCTGCTGGATGATGACGTCTTCCTCGACTGCCCTATTTGAAGTCACACCACCATCTCTATTCCCCACACCACTTATTGCTGTTTGATAAACACTAGATTTTACTTGCTTATTTATTTTGTGTCTACCCCTACTAGAGTGTAAATTGCATGAGGATATGGATTTTTGTCTGTCTTGTTCACTTCTGTTATTCTCAGCATAAAGAACAGTGCCTGGGACATAATAGGTGTTCTAGAAATATTTTTTTGAAAATGTTGATGAACACCACATGCTGAGGGCTATATTTTCTTATAATGAGGTGAACTAGAAGGGGTTGCTAGCTCCATCTTCTAAAAGCCACCCTAGGGAGAGAGAGAAAGGCATAGGCCTAAGAAATTAACATAAAAACACAAGAAACCACTGGGGAAGTTAAAGACTCAAGAACTCGTATGAGGGGCCAACCCTGCTGTGCACTCGGGAGGGTGCGCAGTAGCGCTCCCGCCGCGGGTTCGAATCCTATATAGGGATGGCCGGTGCGCTCGCTGGCTGAGCGCGGTGCAGCCGGTCACCAAAAAAAAAAAAAAAAAAAGGAAAAAGAAAAAAGAACTCGTATGAGTGTGGAACGGGGACTAGGGAGTGGTGGCAGTCTAGGGTAGCTGACTTAGAAGAGGGTGGACAGGTTTGGGGAGGTGGATAGACTTTAACTTGTGCTTTTGGCTACACACTAAATTGCAAAGAGGACTGTCACTTCCCTCACTGCTGCTGTGAAATATAAATCAGAAGCAGTAGCTCAAATTGTCTGATGTCCACAGGATGATATCAGGGTAAGGCTAAAACTCCTGCTGCAACAAGATGGTGAAAACAGGTGAGCGTAGGCCAGACACTCTTAATAATCAGTTCTTCCAACCTCTCTCCTTCCTACTCTCCCAAGACTGGTAGATTACCATATAAGGAATTTGTCTTCTTCCAATGGATGCTGCTTTGAAAGAGTTAAGGGAGATTCCAGGGAATTGCTTGATAGTATGGAATTAAGTTAGCAATCAGCAGCAGTAAGATTTTTAAAAAATCCACAAATATTCATGAAATTACATGCTTCTAAACCACTCATGAATCAAACAAGAAATCAAAAGCATATTTAAGAATATTTTAAACTGAATGAAAATGAAAAACAATGTGTCAGAATTTGTGGGACCCCACTGAAACAGTACTTAAAGGAAATTTACACCCTAAAGGCCAATATTAGAAGAGAATATCGATCTCAAACCAATGATATTGGCTTCTCCCTTAAGAAGCTAGAAAAGAAAGAGCAAATTAAAAACATAGTAAGCAGAAGAAAGGAAATAATAAAGATCAAAGCAGAAATCAAGAAAGTGGAAAACCGAAAAAAACAATATATAAAATCAATGAATCCAAATGCTGGTTCTTTGAGATTAACAACATTGATAAACCTCTAGCTAGATTTATCAGGGAACAAAAGGGAAAAAATCACAAGTTACCAATATCAGGAATGAGAAAGGTGACATCACCAAAAATAAAATGACAAAGGAATATTAAATGATATCAAATTAAACTGATAAGGGAATATTATAAAAACACATTATTCCAATAAATTCACTGACTTAAATGAAATTAACAAAATCCTTGAAAGACACACACCACCAAAGCTCACTCAAGAAAAAAATCTAACCTGATTATTTCTACATCTATTTAAAAATAAAAATTTTAGTTAAAATCATACCCACAAAGAAAACTCTAGGCTTCATTGGTAGATTCTACTAAATATATAAGGAAGAAATAATACTAATTCTACACAAACTCTTCCAAAAAATTGAAGAGAACGGAATATTTTTCAATTCATTCTATGAGGCCAGTATCACACTGACACCAAAACCAAACAGATAGATATTACACAAAGAGAAAACTGTGGACCAGTATCTCTTGTGATTAGGGATCAGCGAAGTTTTCTATAGAGGATTAGATAAATATTTCAGGCTTTCCTGGCCATTTACAGTTCCTCTTCCTCCTCCTCCTCCTCTTACTAACTTACTGGCAAAAGTAAGCACATAGTCAAATTCAGAATACTCTAGTACTGTAATGATGGTGTGTAAGTCAATTACGTCTCTAATACCGAAGTTAAAAGTCAAAAGTATTACAAACAACTATAATGACAATAATTTGTTAAAGGACACTTTATCTTTCCTCTCTTTGATAACAGTCATCCTAACGGGTGTGAGAGTATATCTAATTGTGGTTTTAATTTGCATTTTCCTGATGATTAGTGATATTGAGCACCTTTTCATATACCTAGTGGTCAGGAAAAGGTCGATTTAGGTCCTTTGCCCATTTTTTAATCAGATTATTATTTTTTTCTGTTTCTATGGATTTCTCATATACTTTTTGATATTAACACCTTATCACATATAGGATTTGCAAATACTTTCTCTTTTCTTTCATTGTATAGGTTGTCTTTCATTTTATTGGTGGTTTTTTCCTTTGTTATGCTGAAGCTTATTGGTTTGATGTCGTCCCACGTTTTTGCTTTTTGGTTTTTTTGCTTTTGTTGCCTGTGCTTTTGGTATCACATTCAAAAAATCATTGCCAAGACCAACATCAAGAAGCTTTTCCCTTATATTTTCTAACTTGAATTATTTTACAGTCTCATGTCTCACAGTTCAATCTTTAATCCATTTCAAGTTGATTTTTCTGTACGATTTAAGATAAGGGTCTAATTTTATTCTCTTGCATATGGATATCCAGTTTCCCAGCACTGGTTGTTGAGAGACTTTTCTTTCCTCATTGCATATTTATGTTCTTAGTAAAAGAATATAATTTGAGTGATTGATTCAAATGCTGTGAATGTTTTTAGGACTACTAATTCTTATTATAAACTTGTTTTCCAAAAGCTTTGATTATATGGGCACTTGTTTTGCTATATGTTTACCAGAATTAGGTATTTTTATTGTTTTCTTTGTTCTAATTCTATCGAATATATACAATTTATTATTTTTAAGTTTAACTTTCTTTGTTTACTAGCGAAGTTTAACATCCTTCTAGTTGTATTTCTTTGGTGAATTATCTATTTTAGTACTTTTTCCTTTAACATTTACAGTATTTCAAGATTGTTTTTTTGGTTGTCTATTTAATTAGGTATTGTGCATACTTAATCTGTGGACTTTTTACTTAACTCAGTAGATTTTTTCCAGTGAAAAGCAGAGGTAGTGTTTTTCTAGTTAATAATTAGCAAGAAATTCTGCAGTGTGATTGAATATACAGTATTTCAGAAACAGATTCAACAGGTTACTTTTTTACTAGTAATGTCCAAGAATAATGTAAAAATTTAATTTTCCTCAGTCACATTACTTTCTTTTGTGAATGTTATTCCATAAAACAAAATGAAACAGTTGCAAGTTACAGGTTTTGTTTTTTTCTTTTGACTGAATCCCTAACCCTGCCCACAAAGCCTCAGGATGTAGGTAAGAAATTTACTTGTGTATCAGTTAAGGAATGACTAAATTAGGGTAATTTCTGTTTTTTTAACTTTGTTTTTATTAAATTTAATTCTTCATGAGTTTTGTTCTCCCTGTAGCTAGTTTATATATACTGAGCAGTTATCCTAAACTAACCATTCCAGAATTTGTATTTTGGTGATCACATTACCCAATCTGTAGGCAGAGAGAGTTATCGCATCTAGAAAATGGTCAGCGGCTTATGGCAGGATAGAAAGTGTTGCTGGGAGAAACAATTTGGATTTCAAAACTAGTATTTCTTGCAAATGAGTACAGTGGAAAATAGAGAGGAACTGTAATTTTTGTAGAACATTTGATTGTCCAACATATCTCCTGACTACATGGTAAACACCTTTAGAATATACAGGATCCTGCTTCCTCCTTCAACTGTTCAGTCTGTATATCTCCCCCACCCCCAATACTCCTCCAAGCCTGGCCAAGGTAGTGTCAGCCTGGAGAAAGGGATGACTTTTGTATTTCTTCCATCTAAAGGGAGAACATTCTGAAATTCATTTGTCCAGAGAAAATGTCTTTTTGTAATACCTCTTGCCTGGAAGGAGCTCCTTTTTATAACTTGCACAAAGGTGCCTTAAGCATTGCAGTGGCCCTGAAGGTGTGGGTTGTGTCTTATTCAATTTGACATGCATCCCCCCACCCCCCAGCCTCCTCTCAGTGCCCCCTAGTGAGAACAGTCACAGGACTTATAGAGAGTGGTCATTCTTGAGTTCTCTCTCTTTTCCCCTTGCAACAATCTATTTCAAATCCTATGGATTTTTGTCTTTCATATCTTTTACATCTATGTTTTTCTTTTCATTTCTGTTACTCCTATCAAAATTCAGATCTTGCTGATTTCTTGATTGCACAAGTCTAGTAATGGCCTTCTTACTTTTTCCCATCCACCCATTCTTCCATTTATTCAATAAATAGTTCTTGTCACTTTCTATTCGTCAGGCACCATGGGAGGTCTCAGCGCATTAGATATATCACTACCTGACTGGTAGTTCTTAGCATATAGAAATGACCATATTACTATCCTACATAAATATTTTTAATAGCTCTCCATGGCTTCCAATTGAAGCCCAAATTCTTCAGCTTTATATGCAAGACCCCCGTAATGGGCACCCAGGCTCTTTCTATCATAGGTCCCATTATTCCTCTGCATGAGCCACTTTTTCACAGAGATGGATTGACTTTCCCTAAGTACATCTCAAGAGTTCTCACCTTCGTGCTTTTACTCATATCATTATCTTCACACAGAAAGACAGGGCTTCTTATTTTTCTTCCAGGTGAATCTTTTTCATTTTTTTAGACTCACCTCATATGCCATTCACCCCGCCATCCTTTTCTGGTTTCTCACCCAGGACTCATAAAGTACTCCTGTCAAATACTTAACCACATTCTAAATCGGATTATGGTCACTTGCATAAGTCACTTCCACTATGAGAGCATTTGGGAACGTGAGGTCTGGGGGAGATGTCTTAGTCATTGTTGGTTGCCTCATAGGGTCCAGAACAGTACTTTGCAAAATATAAGGACTCCATCAATGCAGTCTATGTGGACAAACATAAATGTACTCTGTTTAGCACATGCTCACTGGGAGGCAATCCATGATTTTAGGTGAGTCTGAAGATCACCTAAATATTTGTGTCTGACAAACATTATAAACTGTGCTGGCCACCAGTATGCCATGGCATTTCTCATCAGGCCTGACATGGCATCACATTACCTGTCAGTTAATCTTCGTATTACTTCTCTAGTCAAAATGATAGACTTTTACCATGGAAATGGTGCTTGTATTTAACATTTGTGTCTGGGGAGCTATCAATGCCAAATCTAAAGTCTGGTCAGTTTGAGATTAATTCAAATCAATTTAATTTAATGAATATTTCTTGAGCACATAATCAGCTGTGATTAAGATCTCATATTTGGTTCATAGGACTTCTCTCCTTCTTGTTAAATATGCCAAATTATTTTCTACCATTAGTATTCTATTTTACACTTCTATATGTACATTTAAATGTCATGTATAGTCATTTATTGGGAAAATGTTAAAATGCCAGGATATGTAATAACCTGAATATCCTTGTTTTTCAGATTACTTCAGTGTTACTCAGAAATTTTTAGAAGAGAACGTTGGATACCTATGAGTTTTGTTAAACTTCTTTTGATGATGATGTTTAGTGTAATCTTATCTGACATATTCCAGAAGTGTTAATGTTTCTCAAAAGTAATTTAAGTAATAGAAACCATATCAAAAAAGTAAATACTGCATTAATTATAAAATTCAGGTGAGGCAATTAAACTGTCAAGAAGTTGTAAAATGTATAGCCTTCACACTTAGACAATTTCCTGAAGCTAGTCAGCAAGTAGATGTTCTTGTAAGTTTTTGTTGGACATAAACACAATTCTGCAGATGATCATTGTGGGCCCTGTGTAAACTGTTGCAGTGCTGTCATTGCATTTGCTCGACTCGTTCAGGAAGCAACTTTTGAAGAAGTGGAAATAATGCTGAAAGCCGTGGTGGAATACACAGATAAGTGCTTGGTTGGTAAGACACTCCAAGAATGTTCAAAATCAGCTGTGAGTTAATTGCTTACATTTCTTAAACACACAAGATTATTTGCCAACACTGAGAATTTCTGGCTTGAAAATATGAAAAGAAAGATACTCTACGCACATCATTTTTATTTTGCCTAATCCAGGTATTTAGGATGGGTACTTTCCTCATATGAACTGCAATTCTGTATTATGAAGCACAGGAAGACTTGACTATGTACTTGCAGTATGTATGCATGCATATGCCTTAGGTATACAGTATACCATATGTATACAGGCAGAAAAGGCAGCCAACAGCCTGAACACTCCCATGAAAGTACAGAAGTACCCTCCTTAGCTGCCTCCATCAATATTTACTCTATTGTCACACCGTTTTTCTAGGTCTCCTTCAAATAGACCCACCATCTGTACCTCTAGAAAACTACTACTAAACACCACTACTAAACGCTTTAGCAGTACATAAGTGTACTGACCTTGCCACCTTGGGAGATGAGGAGAAAAGCCATGAAGGAAGGGAAATGTAGCAGCAAAGAAAGAATAAGAGGTTAAGAAGTCTTGTGATAGGATAGTGAAAGTTCCCAAAGTGTGGGATGGTTGTCATGGGTGTGGGCAAAGAGCGTTGGTGGGAATAGTAGGAAAATTGAAAACTCTTTCCCAAACTGTAATGCTGATCATCTATTGTGTCCATCATGTTTTCCCAGAAGGTAGAAAAGCTTTACCATGACTAAAAACGGTAGTTTTCTTCTCTGTTGTCCAGAATACTGTTTTACAGGAAACAATATGTGCTATGGAGGGGTTGCCACAAAAGTATAATTTTTCACACTGCTGCAGTAAGGTTGACATTGAAAGAAGACTTTGCTTCCTCTATAACAAGAAAGCTGATGTAGGATTTCTGCCTCTTTTTCCTACTCTAGATCCTGAAGAGAAATGCCAGGCTTATAAAAATAACAGAATCTTTTCTAAATCAGTAAGTTTAATTTTAATACAAAAATGATGTAATTGGAAAAGTATTCTTAGGTTAAATCTAATATATAATATATATCTCAAAGAAACATGGCTGGGTTCATTGACTGATTCATTCATTAATTCAGTATGTATTATGTATTTGATTCTGTGCTCAGTGGTAAGGATACAAGTATGAGTAAGATATGGACCATGCTGTCAAGACCTTTATGTTAGTAATGTGTATCTACTAATGTGATAAGCCCTAGAACAGAGGTGTGTGCACAGTGTTAAATTGCCAGGAAGCAAAGCAGAGGAAATAATATATGCATCTCCAAAAGAAGTTGTAGCTCTTACCACAGGCAGTCACTAAATTGCAGGATGTTTAGCAAAAAAAAAAAAAAAAATCTGTTTTCAATAGTGCAGTAACTGCAGAAGCAAAGACTTTTTCTGGAGAGCTGGTGTGCCCATTGAAACCCAAATCACAAGTTTATTTGAACATAGGTAAATCTGACCCCTGAAATCTCAAATGGAGTGTGTATAGACAGTGTTCTTTGAGCATGGAAGGGAGAAGTGCTGACCACCTGGCTGCAGGGGAGGAAAGGAGACTAGTCAGAGCTCAGCGTTCAGGACTAGAACAGCAACGTCACCCTTACTTTGGAATTAGCAAATTCCTTGATAAGGACTTTAAAGGACTCTTACTGGGAATTGAATAATGCTGCCTTATATTGAAGTTTTTATAATGAAAAAAGTTTCATTGTTTTACCTTCAGTTTTACAATTTGCTCTTCTTGTCTCCTCCTATCTTTTCTTTTCCTTTCCTTTCCCATCCCTTTCCTTTCCTTGTCTACCATTCCTTTTCTTTTCTTCCCTTCCCCTTCTTCTCTCCTTTTTTTAAAATAATTATTTTCTTTATAGCTGTATGTATGAAATTGCCGGAAGGAACCCCTTTGTCTTCACCCCTACACTTCTAGCTGTTGCTGCTGGTTTTGAGGAGGTGGCTAAAACACGTTGCAAAGAACAACACAAAGCCAACTGCTTTTTTTTTTTTTTTTTTTTTTGGTTTTTTTTTTG